>NW_024055461.1:1525876-1606713 GCF_902713615.1 Scyliorhinus canicula
GTGGAACCCACAACAAAGACTGGTTTGAGAGCCACTCAGCAGAGATGACATCTGTCGTTGAAGCAAAAAGCAATGCCGACCCGAGGCCCAACATAAACCCAAAAGCCAGAACAGTCCATCACTTGGGACTTGAACATTGCCAAGACCATTTTGTAAAAGATGAAGATGCTGTACAAATAAATACTGGTGCAGCCTACGTCAAGGAATCCGAAATGCATTTGATTGTGGATTATTGTTTTTGAATTTAGAGTACCCAATTCATTTTTTACAATTAAGGGCAATTTAGCAGAGCCAATCCACCTACCTTGCACATTTTTGGGTTGTGGGAGCCAAACCCATGCAAACACGGGGAGAATGTGCAAACTCCACATGGAGATTGACCCAGAGCCAGGATTGAACCAGGGACCACGGCACCGTGAGACAGCAGTGCTAACCACTGCGCCACCGTGCCGCCCTGATTATGGATTATGGTGAAATTCTCACCCGCAGATGTAAATATGTCCCGCTGGGTTGAACACGACTGTGAGCTGTACTCCTGTGAGATGGACACCTCCCAATCTCTGTTTGACTCTCCTGCAGCTTCCTGTCATGGTTGAGTTGGACAAGGAACCCTCATCACTTGAACTGGGAAAGGCCATTGATTGCTGAGAAAGCAGAAAGGTGCCCGGCAAGGATGGAATTACAGCTGATCTGCTCAAACACAGAAAGTCCCATTGACTGTCACACCTTCATGACCTGCTCCTCCTCTGTTGTTAGGTTTTCAGCTGTTCCTCATTTCGACGATGACATCTACTAAGAGTAATGTGTTTCTCTTGTGGTCTTTCTGCGATTTGAGAAGGTGTTTCTCGATCCACAGATCTTTGGCAGAGATCCTTCTCTGCCACTCTCTGCCTCTTCATTGAGGCGTTGGAATTCAAATGTAATAATAATAATAATCTTTATTGCTGTCACAAGTAGGCTTACATTATCACTAATGAAGTTACTGTGAATAACCCCTAGTCGCCACACTCCGGCGCCTGTTTGGGTGAATTCAGAATGAGAAATTCACCTAACAAGCAAGTCTTTCGGGGAGAATGTGCAGATTCTGCACAGACAGTAACCCAGGCGGGAATCAAAACTGGCGCTGTGAAGCAACAGTGCTAACCACTATACTACCGTGCCATCCTAATGATGCAGTTTGATGGACACGTTGTCACGATAGTGACTGATTGGCAGCAAACTCTTGCCAGTCATTACAGTCAATGCTTATTACATTAGTGGGGAGTGAACAGGAGTGGAGTAAATTCAGAGACAGGCAAGGCAGCACCCAGTTATTAGCCTTGACAAGAACATCAGCTTTCTCAGCATTGTTTCTCTAGAGTTATTAAAGCTCTCGATTATGTCACAGGAAAGAAACACAGGTTCAGGTGCTGATGGAGATCCTGGTGCATCCTCAGCCATCAATCGTAATTACATATAAAATCGAGGACTTGAACTATGTGAAGATATGCTCGATAAGTTTGCAGATAAGTTTGCAAATGGAAAATTGTTGGTGTGGTAACTAGCGAGGACAAAAGCCTTAAATTACGGATTGATACAGATGGGCTGGTCATGTGGGAAGAACAGTGGCATATGGAATTTAACCAGGAAAAGTGGTAACTCCTGTTCTGAGTTAGTGCAGATATGATGTGCAGAGTGAATTCCATCTGTGCTGGATCATTCTAGAAAACACTGAACATTCAGTATCACGAGCAAGAGGGAAGAAGGTGGAGGAATGACTGATTATGGGATTGAACCCAGCATGAGTTTGCATCTTCTCGGGAGGAGAGAGGAAGGACCCATTGGGGAAAAAACACTGGAGAAAAACACTGAAAAAAACACCTTAAGTTCTGCACTGTTCCACGGGAGAGCAGCATTAAATCATTTTGAGAAATAGAGAATAGCAGAATACCCATTGAAAATAATTTGCTTGATTATTTTTATGAATTGGTAACCAAGTTATTTTGTATTTACTGTTTGCAGTTTCAATGGTGCGGCTACTACCCACCATTCCATGCGGCTGTGAATGTGCCCTATTCATTCCACAGGAGCCCAGTGCGCAGACGCAATGCTGGGCTGTGTCTGGAGCATGCGCAGTGTCACTTTGTCGGAGGTCTGCGAGTGCGGGAGCGGCTGTTTGGGGCGGTGAGGCGGAGGGAGGAATTGAGCCGGGAGCCGGGGTGGGGAGGGAGTGAAGGCTTCATAAACACCCCCTGCTGGTCACAAGGCCGGAATAAGACCCTACAAATCCCGCGTTTGCAGCTGCGGAGCTTATATCCGGTATCAGGCCAGATCCACGGCCGCCATCTTTGTTTAGCGGCGCGGCTGAGGAGCCATCTGTGATGACGTCACAGAGGCGGATGCTTCAGGATCCTGGTGATCAGGAGAGAAAATCATTGCTCTGATGATTGACAGACCCCTCCAGAGGGGAACGGTGCTGCTGCCATGTGTGTGTGGCAATCCGGAGAACAGAAGAATAATAACATCAGAATTAGTAGGAGCAGGGACTGGCCATGCGGCCTATTGACCCTACTCTGCCATTCAATAAAGGCATGGCTGATCCAAATGTGCCCTTAATTACATTTTCCTGCCTTCCCCCAGAAACCTTTTTTGACTCCCCAGTCGATAAAAAAAGACTAACTCAGCTTTGCGTATATTCAGTGACCCAAGCCATTACTCTCAGGGAAAGGGAATTCAACAAACTCAGCTTTGAAAGAGTCGTCCAGACTCAAAACATTAGCTCCCTTTTCTCCCCACAGATACTGTCAGACCTGCTGAGATTGTCCAGTATTTTCTGTTTTTGATCCAGATTCCAGCATCCACAATAATTTGCTTTTATCCACAGACTGATGACCCTCTGAAAGAAGACATTTCTCCTTATCTCAGTGTCAAATTGGAGAACTCTTATCTTTAAATTGTCCCCCTTAGTTCTGGAATCCCCATGTGGAAAAATATTCTTTCACCAAAACCCCTCAGGATCTTAGATGTTTCAATAAGATCAACTCTCATTTTTTTAAAACTCCAGCGGGTACAGACTAAAGAGTCTCAATATCTTCCTCCATAAAACAAACTCTCATATCCCAGGAATCAGACTAGTGAAACTTCACTGAACTGCTTCCAAAGCAAGAATAACCCGCATTAAATAATCCTGGGACTGACAACAAGGGAAGAGAATGTTTGGAACTTCTATCCTGGACTTGAAGAATGATGGATTTTGGAAACTCCTTTTACCGAGGGTTAGAAGGGGAGGATTAACACCCAGCAAACTCAACTCAAGATCAATGTTTGTCTGATCTTAATTTCTAACCTCGACTAACATTTCTGACCATTGTAATTTCCTTTTACAGCTGCTTCCAAGGCTTCTGATATCTTTCCAGCCAAAGGTTGCATGAGGAGATTGTAAACTTGAAAACACCAAAATTGTGACACAGGTGAGTATTATTATTATTAATTATAAATTTCAAGTCCCCAATTATTTGTTTCCAATTAAGAGGCAATTTAGCATGGCAAGTCCGAAGCTGGCACTCCCAGTGCAGACTTTGGTGTTGTGAGGATGTTGCTGTGGTGAAGAGTGGCTGCTGGTGTTGCTGCTGCTCTCTTTCTCGCTCTCGCTCTGCTGCTGTTGCTCAGTTTGCTGCCTGTTTCCAGTGCTGGTTGCTGCTTAGCTGCCTGGAGGAAGGAGAGGGGAGAGAGGGACGGAGAGAGGAGAGGAGGACAACAACAAGGAGGCAACTTCAGAAAGAAGGTGGGAGCAAAGCCCTTTGGACTGCTTGTTTGCTGGGCCGAGGGCCCGGCCCAGTCTTTCCAGCTGATAACATCTGCCTTCAGCAAGGACAAAACCTTCCTTATTCGATCCGGTGTGCTTGTTCCAGGTCAGGGGGATCAAGTGGGCAGGGTGTTTGCTGAGCCCCCTCCCGGACTGAAGACTCCACACACCAGCAGGGAGGAGGTGGATTCCATTGGGTGGTTGTTCCAGGGTGGGAGCACGGACTGTGTTTTTGCTGAGTCCTACTTGGGCCGACGACCTCGCGAACCAACGCCACTTACCTCCTTCCGGGCCTGGTGAAGCGGGTCATTTATAGTTCCAGTGGGTGACCGAGGGAGTCATCCGACCAGACTGTTTGCCCATTTTCCGCGGCTACACTCGCAGCTGGGTGTCCCTAGAAAGGGAGCATGCAGTGTCCATGGGCACCATCAAAGCCTTCCATGCCCGGTGATCACTGCAGGTGCTGGCGTGCTTTATTGACCCCTTTAAATACACTCTCATTAGATGTTTCTGTAAGAACAGAGAAGATGGTAAAAGAGGGGGGGGTGTGGCATTGTTAATCAAGGAAAGTATTACGGCGGTAGAAAGGACGCTTGAGGACTCGTCTACTGAGGCAGTATGGGCCGAGGTTAGGAACAGTAGAGGAGAGGTCACTCTGTTGGGAGTTGTCTATAGACCTCCGAATAGTCCCAGAGATGTAGAGGAAAGGATTGCAAAGATGATTCTTGACAGGAGCGAGAGTAACAGGGTAGTTGTTATGGGGGACTTTAACTTTCCAAATATTGACTGGAAATACTATAGTTCGAGTACTATAGATGGGTCAGTTTTTGTGCAGTGTGTGCAGGAGGGTTTTCTGACACAGTATGTAGACAGGCCAACAAGGGGCGAGGCCACATTGGATTTGGTACTGGGTAATGAACCCGGCCAGGTGTTAGATTTAGATGTAGGTGAGCACTTTGGTGATAGTGATCACAACTCGGTTATGTTTACTTTAGCAATGGGCAGGGATAGGTATATACCGCAAGGCAAGAATTATAGCTGGGGGAAAGGCAATTATGATGTTATTCGGCAAGATTTAGGAGGTATAGGATGGGGAAGGAAACTGCAGGGGATGGGTACAATCGAAATGTGGAGCTTTTTCAAGGAACAGCTACTGCGTGTCCTTGATAAGTATGTACCTGTCAGGCAGGGAGGAAGTTGTCGAGCAAGGGAGCCGTGGTTTACCAAGGAAGTTGAAGCACTTGTCAAGAGGAAGAAGAAGGCTTATGTTAGGATGAGACATGAAGGCTCAGTTAGGGCACTTGAGAGTTACAAGTTAGCCAGGAAGGACCTAAAGGGAGAGTTAAGAAGAGCGAGGAGAGGACACGAAAAGTCGTTGGCGGATAGGATCAAGGAAAACCCTAAGGCTTTCTATAGGTATATCAGGAACAAAAGAATGACTCGAGTAAGATTAGGGCCAATCAAGGATAGTAGTGGAAAGTTGTGTGTGGAATCAGAGGAGATAGGGGAAGCATTAAATGGGTATTTTTCGTCAGTGTTTACACTGGAGAAAGACAATGTTGTCGAGGAGAACACTCAGGTTCAGTCGACCAGGCTAGATGGAATTGAGGTTCAAAAGGAGGAGGTGTTAGCAATTTTAGAAAATGTCAAAATAGATAAGTCCCCTGGGCCAGATGGGATTTATCCTAGGATTCTCTGGGAAGCCAGGGAGGAAATTGCAGAGCCTTTGTCCTTGATCTTTATGTCGTCTTTGTCGACAGGAATAGTGCCGGAAGACTGGAGGATAGCAAATGTTGTCCCCTTGTTCAAGAAGGGGAGTAGAGACAACCCTGGTAATTATAGACCTGTGAGCCTTACTTCGGTTGTGGGTAAAATGTTGGAAAAGGTTATAAGAGATAGGGTTTATAATCATCTTGAAAAGAACAAGTTGATTAGCGATACTCAACACGGTTTTGTGAAGGGTAGGTCATGTCTCACAAACCTTATTGAGTTTTTTGAGAAGGTGACCAAACAGGTGGATCAGGGTAAAGCTGTTGATGTGGTGTATATGGATTTCAGTAAGGCGTTTGATAAGGTTCCCCACGGTAGGCTATTGCAGAAAATAAGGAAGTATGGAATTGAAGGTGATTTAGCGGTTTGGATCAGTAATTGGCTAGCTGAAAGAAGACAGAGAGTGGTGGTTGATGGCAAATGTTCATCCTGGAGTTCAGTTACTAGTGGTGTACCGCAAGGATCTGTTTTGGGGCCACTGCTGTTTGTCATTTTTATAAATGACCTGGAAGAGGGTGTAGAAGGATGGGTTAGTAAATTTGCAGATGACACGAAGGTCGGTGGAGTTGTGGATAGTGCTGAAGGATGTTATAGGATACAGAGGGACATAGATAAGCTGCAGAGCTGGGCTGAGAGGTGGCAGATGGAGTTTAATGCGGAAAAGTGTGAGGTGGTTCACTTTGGAAGGAGTAACAGGAATGCAGAGTACTGGGCTAATGGCAAGATTCTTGGTAGTGTAGATGAACAGAGAGATCTCGGCATCCAGGTACATAAATCCCTGAAAGTTGCCACCCAGGTTAATAGGGCTGTTAAGAAGGCATATGGTGTGCTAGCCTTTATAAGCAGGGGGATTGAGTTTCGGAACCACAAGGTCATGCTGCAGCTGTACATAACTCTGGTGCGGCCACACCTGGAGTACTGCGTGCAGTTCTGGTCACCACATTATAGGAAGGATGTGGAAGCTTTGGAAAGGGTTCAGAGGAGATTTACTAGGATGTTGCCTGGTATGGAGGGAAGGTCTTACGAGGAAAGGCTCAGGGAATTGAGGTTGTTTTCGTTAGAGAGGAGAAGGCTGAGAGGTGACTTAATAGAGACATATAAGATAGTCAGAGGGTTAGATAGGGTGGACAGTGAGAGTCTTTTTCCTCGGATGGTGATGACCAACACGAGGGGACATAGCTTTAAATTGAGGGGTGAGAGATATAGGACAGATGTCAGAGGCAGTTTCTTTACTCAGAGAGTAGTAGGGGTGTGGAACGCCCTGCCTGCAATAGTAGTAGACTCGCCAACTTTAATGGCATTTAAGTGGTCACTGGATAGACATATGGATGAAAATGGAATAGTGTAGGTCAGATAGGCTTCAGATGGTTTCACAGGTCGGCGCAACATCGAGGGCCGAAGGGCCCGTACTGCGCTGTAGTGTTCTATGTTCTATGTTTTTAAGTTTCTGCTGATCTTTGTTACGTTCGGGCAGTGCCCCTAACTGGAGCGGCCCTTTTTGCTTTGTCCCTAAGTTTGTTTCCTTTGTTCTATTTTGTTGGTGGACCTCAAAAGTGGCCAATCCACCTGGCCTGCACATCTTTGGGTTGTGGGGGTGAGACCCACGGAGACACCGGAGAATGTGCAAACTCCACACGGCAGTGACCCTGGGCTGGGATCGAACCTGGGTCCTCAGCACCGTGAGGCAGCAGTGCTAACCACTGCCACCGTGGCGCCCTTCGTCATGATGTTTCCATTCCTATTTTATCGCACACGTCCCAGCAACACTCATTGTAACACAGAAACTTCAAAATATCATTGCTACCTTGTATTTATTTTGCCCTCCTTTTATTGTCTAATGATAACAGTAACAGAGTAACACACACCAGAATTGGAATATCAGATAGGTTGTTGTCTAATAATAATAATGAAATGAAATGAAAATCGCTTATTGTCACGAGTTGGCTTCAATGAAGTTACTGTGAAAAACCCCTAGTCGCCACATTCCGGCGCCTGTCCGGGGAGGCTGGTACAGGAATCGAACCTGCTGCTGGCCTGCTTGGTCTGCTTTAAAAGCCAGCAATTTAGCTGAGTGAGCTAAACCAGCCCCTTTAACAGAGTAACACACACAGAATTGGAGTAACAGGCAGGTTAATGTCTAATGCTAATAGTGACAGAGTAACGTACATCAGAATTTGAATAACATGCAGGTTATTGTGTCATCATGACAGAGTACCGGGGGTGGCTCGGTAGTTAGCAGTGTTGCCTCAAGGTCCAGGTACCTGGGTTCGATTCCGAACTTGGGTCACTGTCTGTGTGGAGTTTGCACATTCTTCCCTTGGCTGCGCAGATTTCCTCCCACAGTCCAAAGTTGTGCAGGTTAGGTGGATTGGCTGTGCTAACTTATCCCTGGGTGGGGTTACGGGGTGAGGGTGGGGGATTGGTGATCCTTCAGAGGGTCGGTGCTAACTCGATGGGCCGAAAAGCCTCCTTCAGCACTGTAGGGATTCTATGATTCTACACTGGATCCAATGTTATGTTCACTCACGCACACTGCAGCCCGACTCTTATTGGAACATACACTGTGTTTGTTACTCTCAAAGTGAGTGAATCCTTTGCTGTTTCTCCTCTGGGTCCCATCTCCACTATTATTGTCTGATTGTCCCACTGAGACTCTCACTGTTATTATTGGACAATCAGCGAGTCAGCCTGAGCCTGTGGCCGCTCTCACCACCTGGAACCGTCACAATGCCCGGATGATTGACGGCAGCTCCGGACCAATAGGAGGAGGGGCGGGACTGGAGGACCGACGGGGGGTCTAGTCCTCCAACCAATTGAAGTGAATGAGGGGCGGGGCCTGTTGTGATTGAAGCATGTGGGTAATGGTGAAGGAGAAGGGCTGTGTCTTCAGATCGGGAATTGGGAAGGGGCGTTTAACACTTATGGAGGGAGCGAGAGATTGTGGGGGTGGGCGGAAACGTTGTGAAAAGCTGTTGTCAGCTACAATCCTCGGAAAAGAGTTTCCGGCATCCCATTTGTACCGAGCGGAGCTGCAGCTCATGTTCGGCTCAGGTTAATGGCCGCCACCTTTATTGGATGTGCATCAGGGCGCATGCGCGTTTCTCATCTTTGTCGGGGCGATGTTTCAATGAGTGGGAGGAGCTTGTTCCCCATTGTTCAGAATGGAGACAACTTGTCCATCAAACTGGATTAGTCTTTGAGTCCCAATGTCTTATTGATGATGCAAAGCAGTGGCAGAGATGGAAAGAAAAGGAAGCCAATCCTGCTCTCCGGATTTCACTGTCTCATTGGACATTCTGCCCCATGTGTCCAAAGCTCTGCGGCTCTGTTCAGTCACATGAAGACCCAGGGCAGAAACTCACACCCTGAGTTAACATTGCCTTCAAATCAGGGGGCTGCTGATGACAAGAGGGTCAGTGCGCAGCGGGGGGGCATGAGCGGCCATCCTGGACCAGGAAGCAGGAGGAGAGAATGTTGTGAATTTCTATCCTGAACTGACAGTGATTAATTTTGGAAACTCCTTTTACAGGGGATTAGTAGGGGAGGATTTACACACAGCAAACTCAAACCAGGAGAAATGTTTATCTTTCCTGAATTTTATTTCTGGACTGACATTGACGCCTTTGTAAACTTCTTTCACCTATCTCTGGATCTGTAAAGACTTGATTACCTGCAAATGCTCGCATTCTAAGCATTGTCTTGCATCTTTGAATTTGTCTATATATAGGTTTCTGGAACATACCTCTTCATTCACCTGAGGAAGGAGCAGTGCTCTGAAAGCTAGTGCTTGAAACAAACCTGTTGGACTTCAACCTGGTGTTGTAAGACTTCTTGCTGTTCTTTCACAGGGGCTTAGAAAGAGATTCGCAGACAGGAAACTCACAACCAGTCCTCACATCAAATTCTAACACCACTGTTTGAGTTACCAGCACCTGGAGATTATCGTTTTGTGTGTAAGCATCGAGTTCCATATCATCATCACTCACTGTATAAAATGTCTACCCCCTATCTCCCCTGTAGATCTTGTTCAAATCTTAAATCTGTGTCCCGTATTCCTTTTACAATCTACTGATGGGAACAGTTTTAAAAAATCTGTTGCTGGGTTTGCCGTTGTTGTTTCTGGTGCCTGGGTCGATGCTGGGTGGCCCGTCTGGTTTCATTCCTTTTTCATGTTTTTGTTGTGGTTGAATCAGCTTGGACCAGTCCATTTAGGGTCCAGAACACAATTGAAGTCTCCTCCAAGAATCAATTGATCTGGATCCAGGTCTGGGATGGATTCCAACAATTGTTTTACAAATGTTTCTATGAGATCCCCTCATTAAAAGAAAAGATAGAGAAGCAGAATTAGGCCATTCAGCCCATTGAGGTTTTGAGTTTGCTCTGACATTCAATCATGGCTAATATGTTTCTCATCCCCATTCACCTTGTATTGTAGCTCTCTTGAAATGAATGCGAACATTGCATTTGCCTTTCGAACTTTCCTTTATTTGTTCTTGGGATGTGGGTGTTGCCTTGACCCAATGTTACTAATCGTAATCAGTTCGCAAAACAAAATTTACATCAAAAATATCCATTTCAATGGCGGGATTATTACCCAACATGTGTAGCAGCTGAGAATGTGCTCCATCCACATGACAGGAGCTCCTCGCAGATGCGCAGAGTCCGGCTGTGACTGGAGCATGCGCCGTTCGGGCTGTGACTGGAGCATGCGCCGTTCGGGCTGTGACCAGCGCATGCGCGGTTCAGATTATTGATGACGGTGCGAGGAGCGGGAAAGAAACAATCGAGCGACTTTCAGGATTGGAGCCGGTGGGTGGCCGGGGAGCAATATGAAGCAGCGGAGTGAGCTGGGAGGCTTAATAAATACCCAGTGGAGGCTTCAACTCCCGAGGAAAATGTTAACAGTCCCGTCTTAAACAGCACCGAATAGAGTGAGAGCTGAGTGGTGACAGGCCCGGGTTACCGGCTGCCATCTTTACAGAGGACAGTGCGCCGCAGGAAAGGGGCTGGTTTAGCATAGTGGGCTAAGACAGCTGGCTTGTAATGCACAACAAGACCAGCAGTGCGGGTTCAATTCCCGTTCCAGCCTCCCCGAACAGGCACCGGAATGTGGGGACCAGGGGCTATTCACAGTAACTTCATTGAAGCCTACTTGTGACAATTAGTGATTATTATTATTATGCGCTGCGAGTCTGGCCCGGATGCCAACTTTCCCGGATTGACTGACTGGAGTCTCCAGGATTTTATTTTAATCATTTGTGGGAGTCACTGGCTGGGCCAACATTTATTGCCCATCCCTAATTTCCCTCAAACCGAGTGGCTGGCTCGGCCATCTCAGAGAGCATTTTAAGAGCCAACCAGCTGACTGTAGATTTGGAGTCACATGTAGGCCAGACCAGGTAAGGATAGAAGATTTCCTTCACTGAAGGACAGGAGTGAACCAGGTGGGTCTTTGCAACAATCGACAATGATTTCATGGTCATCAGTAAACTTTCAATGAATTCAAATTTTACCTTCTGCCTTGGTGAGATTGATACCTGGGTGTCTGGAAAATCATTGGGACAGTCAAAAATATTTTTGTGACTGTGGAAAATCATTATATAAGACATAAGAACATAAGAACTAGGAGCAGGAGTAGGCCATCTGGCCCCTCGAGCCTGCTCCGCCATTCAATCAGATCATGGCTGATCTTTTGTGGACTCAGCTCCACTTTCCGGCCCGAACCCCATAACCCTTAATCCCTTTATTCTTCAAAAAACTATCTATCTTTACCTTAAAAACATGTAATGAAGGAGCCTCAACTGCTTCACTGGGCAAGGAATTGGAATTAGGACAGTAAAATAGATTTTTGAACATTTCTCTTCAGCGGATATAAAAATATTGAAACTGGGATGAAGGTTGTTTGGCTGACAGTCAATCACTGTACTTTTTAAAAATAAATTTAGAGTGCCCAATTCATTTTTTCCAATTCAGGGACAATTTAGCGTGGCCAATACACCTAACCAGCACATCTTTGGGTTGTTGGGGTGAAACCCACACAAACACGGGGAGAATGTGCAAACTCGACACGAACAGTGACTCGGGGCCGGGATCGGGATCGAACCGTGAGACAGCAGTGCTACTCACTGTGCCACCGTGCTGCCCTCGTCAAACACTGTCCTGTGAGGTAATGAGTCCTTTTGCTTCCCAATTGGCCGAGGAAGGCAGTGTGTCACAAGGATGGATGTGTTGACCAATTAATGGCTGGAGGATGGGGGCAGGTCATGTGATCAAACCTCCAGGATAACATTTAATCAATGTTGGCGAGGAGAGAATGTTGTGAATTTCTATCCTAAACTGACAGTGAGGTTTCTGTAAATTTACAGGATACTGGAAGTGGAGGTTTAACAGACGGGAAACTCAAACCAAACGTCACATCGCGATCTGACAGAGTCACTCGATTCATTAGAAGCTGAATATCAGCAGCATCTGGGTGTGGAAGGTGAAAGGTTTGTCTGTTCTGTCTGTGAGGGAAGATTTAAGGTCTGTGTGACTGGAAAAGCCCCGAGATTCACAAACCCTGGTTAGGCCAAACCTGGAGAACTGTGTTCAGTTCTGGGCAACAAACCTGAGGAAGGATAGAATGGCCTCGGAGGGAGTGAGCACAGATTTACCTGAGTGATATCTGAACCCTCCAAGGTTAAATTACAAAACTAGATTACACAAAACAGTCAGAGACATGATGGCACAGAGAATGGCATTCGGCCCATTGAATCCATGCTAGCTCTCTGCAGCAATCCAGTCAGTCCCAATCTCCTGCTCCATCCCTGTATCCTCGCAGGTTTATTTCCCTCAGATGTCTATCCAATTTCCTTTTGAAATCAAATGATTCATTGTGTCTGTTTTCAAACTCCCTCATAGGCAGCAAGTTTCAGGTCATTGCCGCTCGCTGTGCAAAAACATATCTCATATCACCTCATATCTCCTGTACCATTTACATACAAACTAGGATCAGGCCACTCGGCCCCTCGAGCCTACTCAGCATTCAATTGGATTGTGGCTGATCTCATTCTCACCTCAACTCCACATTCCTGCCTACCCCGATGATCTTTCACCCCCTTGCCCATCAAGAATCTATCCAGCTCTGCTTTAAAAATATTCAAGAACTCTGCTTCCACTGCCTTTTAAGGACGTGATTTCCAAAGTTTTACAACCCTCGAGAATAAAAAATCCACATCTCCACCTGATATGGGTGACTCCATACTTTGCAAGTGATACCCTCGTTCTTGAATCTTGTATAGATCAATCCAGGTTTTACCCAAAACTTTACATCTGTCTACCTAGTGCTTGCACGATCAATGAATGGAAACAGAGTTTCTTTGTACACCCGATGGAAATCTGGCATAATCTTGTGTCCCTGAATCAAACCTCCCCTGAACCTCCTTTGCTGGATCCATTCTGGTAAATCTGCTCTGCACCTTCTCCAAGAACCTTCACACCCTTCCTGAAGAGTGGTGACCAGAGCTTTATAAAGATTCATTGAATAGAATTAGAACCATAGAATTCCTACAGTGCAGAAGGAGGCCATTCAGCCCATCGAGTCAACACCGACTCTCCGGACGGGCAGCCTGTCTAGACCCACACCACTACCCTGTCCCTGTAACCCCACAGCCCCACCTAACCTGCACATCCCTGGACACTAAGGGACAATTTATCAAGGTCAATCCACCTAACTTGGCCTTCTTTAGACTGTGGGAGGAAACCTGAGCACCGGGTGGAAACCCACGCACACACGGGGAGAAAGTGCAAACTCCACACAGTCACCAAGGCCGGAATTGAACCCGCGTCCCTGGCGCTGTGAGGCAGCAGTGCTAATCACTGTGTCATCAGAAGCATAGTTTCAGTATCAATATTACTGTTTATGAAGCTCAAGATCGAGGTTGCTTTGCCAACTACTCTCTTAATATGTCTTCACCTCTTTCTCTCTCCTCCCAAAGAGGTCAGTTGGGTTTTATGACAATCCAGCAGTTTTCATGGTCACTTTGTCCGAGAGCCGGCCCTACAAATGACCAGATTCATTCAGCTCAATTTTACAAGCTGCCTTTTGTGTTTTTGTGGGTTCTCTCTCACTCCCTATTTTCTGTTTTTACATCAGTTTCACAGGGTGTTCGAAGGGGAGGAATCAAAGTCAGGAAACTCCAACCAAGCATCACATCAGGATCTGACAGAGTCCTCAATTTATCATATCCTGAATATCATCGTACTTTAAACATGGAAGGAAAAAGCATTGTTCACAGTGGGGAGAAACCGTACACATGTTGTGTGTGTGGACAAGGATTCAGTCAATCATCAGGCCTCACAAGCCACAAATGCAGTCACACTGAGGAGAAACCGTGGAAATGTGCGGACTGTGGGAAAGGATTCACTTCCCCATCCCATCTGGAAACTCATCGACGCAGTCACACTGGGGAGAGACCATTCACCTGCTCCGAGTGTGGGAAGGGATTCACTCAGTCATCCCACCTGCTGAGTCACCGGCGGGTTCACACTGGGGAGAGACCGTTTCAATGTCCAGACTGCAGGAAGTGCTATAAAAGTTCTGGGGAACTGATGCAACATCAACGTGTTCACACTGATGAGAGACCATTTAGGTGCGCTTACTGTGGGACTGGCTTCAGACAATCATCTAACCTCACTGTACATCAGCGAAGTCACACTGGGGAGAGGCCATTCTCCTGCTCCAAGTGTGGGAAGAGATTCATCACTTCATCCCACCTGCAGACACACCAGCGAGTTCACACGGGAGAGAGACCATTCACCTGCTCCCAGTGTGGGAAGGGATTCACCACTTCATCCCTCCTGCTGAGACACCAACGAGGCCACAAGTAACCACAGTGGTTGGATTTTGCTGTTAACTCACATTCAGGACTGAAACATATTCATTTGGGGTCTCTTTCTGTTGATCAACTCCAGCCTATTTACCAATCCACCTAACCTGCACATCTTTGGACATGGGAGGAAACCAAAGCACCCGGAGGAAACCCATGCAGACACAGCGAGGACGTGCAGAGGACACAGGAGGACTCCGTATATACAGTCACCCAAGCGGGAATCAAATCTTTGACCCTGGTGCTGTGACACAACAGTGCTAACCACTGTGCTACTGTCCAACCCAGAAATTCTGTCTCTAAAAATGCGTCACTCCAACTAAAGGAACAGCTCAACAACCCAACAGGCCTGCAGCGATATCCAGTCTGCAGTACACAGGGTTAATTAGCTGGCTTTTAAAGCAGACCAAGGCAGGCCAGCAGCGCGAGTTCAATTCCCGTATCAGCTTCTGCTGGAATGTGGCGACTAGGGGCTTTTCACAGTAAATTCATTTGAAGCCTACTTGTGACAATAAGCAATTTTCATTTCATTTTCATAATTAAAGCTTCAACTTGATTTGTATCTAATTTCTGTGTATGAGTCAGCGTGTGAAAGAGACGAGAGACTGAGATAAACATAGAACATGTAGTGCAGAAGGAGGCCATTCGGCCAATCAAGTCTGCACTGACCCACTTCAGCCCCCACTTCCACTCTATCCCCGTAACCCAATATCCCCTCCTAACCGTTTGTCACTTAGAGGCAATTTATCATGGCCCCACCTAACCTGTACATCTTTGGACTGTGGGAGGAAACTGGAGCACCTGGACGAAACCCACGCTGAAATGGGGAGAATGTGCAAACTCCACACAGTCACCCAGCGGGGAATTGAACCAGGGACCCTGGTGCTGTGAAGCCACAGTGTCACGTATGCTACCGGCCCACCCTTGTCCTACCCTAGAAGTTCAAACATTCGGGGAAACAGTGTGATAGTAAATAACCTTCTTTCCATTTAAAAATCACCAGAAAGCCTGCTGCTGAAATGTTTCTTAAATTACGACAAATCACCCTGACGGTAAGAAAATATCACACAAACATGCTGATAATGGAATGGAAAGGACCACACAAATCCTGTGGGTAACAATGAGTAAAAATCTCCTGACTCATTGAACGTCTGCACCCAATCCTGAGGAGCCTGGGCCTGAAGTGTAACCAAAGGTTGTATAACCCGTTCAGTTGCGAGACAGGGCTACAGCCTCACACTGAATGTATAAATGACTCATAGAGTCCTCCAGGCTGCAAACATCAGCTGCTGCCTGGGAGTGGGAGGTTTAAAAACCAGTTATCCCAGCTATTTTTCCACCTGGCACTGGGACCCTGCTGGGAACAGAAACCTTGATGTTCCGCCCACGCTGTAGCGTCACTAAGACGCATGCGCTCTGCTCTACACTGAACCAAGATGGCGGCAGTTAATCCAGAGTCTTGTCCCGGGAGAAAGACTCGGAGCAGCAAACACGGGATCTGCAGGTTCGTATTCGATGTTGGAAGTCTTCACCAGATATTTAGAAATCGTACCCGTCTGTCTACCGACTATGTGGCTCCCTGCACCTTTCCACATCCTTACCGGCTGACGATGAGCCAAAGGAACGTCCCTCCTCATCGCCATGATCACATTCCGCATACCTGCAACTTGGTTCCTCAATACGCATGCGTAACGTTCTCTGTGGTGTGGATAGTGGATATTCATCACCGCGGGGAACTGTGGGTACAGTCCCCGCCATTGAAAGTCTTAATTAGTGAAGTGATTTTGTTTGCTCCGATGTAAAAATTAGGACTAGAGGAGGCAGTCAATAAAATTAGGAACCAAGTTTTACCAAAACCTAATTATCTATTATTCCCCAGAAAGAGGGACGTGGAAATTCTCCACTTAAGTACGACAGCGCCGGGGTCCCAGGTTCGATTCCTGGCTTGGGTCACTGTCTGTGCTGTGTCTGCATGGGTTTCCACCGGGTGCTCCGGTTTCCTTCCACAAGTCCAGAAAGAAGTGCTGTTTGGTGAATTGGACATTCTGAATTCTCCCTCAGTGTACCTGAACAGGCGCTGGAGGGTGGCGGCTCGCAGTAACTTCATTGGAGTGTTAATGTAAGCCTACTTGTCACAATAAAGATTATTAATGAAATTAAATATATACATAATGAGGGGAAGTCAATCCATATATTTAATGGACATCAATATGCAAATGAGTAACTTTTTAATAGCTTGTCCTCTTGGCGCAGAAGCATCATAATAGGAAATGTGCAAGTTGGATAGAGTGTACTTTGGGGTGCAGGGGATTGTGGGAACCATGTCCCCCATTAAACACCAGCCAATGGTACCTGTTTTAATAGAGGAGAGCCAGTGGCTGAAAATGTTAACTCTGTTTCTAAATCTCCAGCGATCTTGTGTAACCTGATGAGTATTTCCAAACTGTTCTCTTTTTATTTCAGATTTCCAGCATTTTATTTTGTTGCAGGCGTTGCTCACAAAACCGAGTCTAGAAACACGGACCATTGAAAAGCTGTGTTTCAAGTAAGGAAAAAATAATTCTGCCAGGGCTTTTAATTCATTTTACATATAGAAATTTTTCAAATTAATTACTGGACCATGGGTATCACGAGCATCGCCAGTAATTCGCCACACCTTCTCCAGCAGCAACTTCCAAACCTACAAACTCTACCACTGACATGGATAAGGGCAGCAGGTGCATGGAAACACCACAACCTGCATTTACCCTTCAGAATCACACACCAATCTGACTTGGAAGTATATCGCTGTGCCTTCACTGTCACTCAGCAAATATCCTAAAACTTATATTCTAACAACACTACGGCTGCACCAACAGCAGCTGGACTGCAGTAGTTCAAGGACGCAGCTCACCCCCAACTTCAGAAGCACAATTAGGGATAGACAGAAAAAGCTGGCCTTTTCAACAATGCTCACACCACATGAAAGTATTAATACAACATATTGGCAGTCATCAGCTTCTGCTTGAGAAAAAGCAGTGAAAGTCACCATAGTCTCAAGGACCACAGGCCACCCTCCCCTTTTGAGACAGAGCTGACTGCTGGTGGTGTAACCTGAGGATCACCACACCTCAGGCAAGGGGCCAGGTTGGGAAGGCGGTGCCTTCAGGAATAACTGGGAAGGTGATGTTTGGTCAGTTGCTGCAGTCTGTGTAGTGAAGGTGCTGTCACAGTGGTGTGAGGTAAGGAAGTACAGGATTATCACCCAGCAATGATGAATTAAGGGGAATGTAAATCCAGCTCAGGCTGCTTTCAGATTGGAAAGGGGGAAGATAAGGTGTCTCCTTTGAGTTGATGAAGGTTGAGGCTTTGGCAGTTTCTCTATAATGCCCTTCTAATTCATTCCCTCCCTCTACAACTTCTATCTTTAGAGACATGGAACGAGGCCCTTCAGCCCATTGAGTCTACACCGGCCATCAAGCACCAATCGGCTCTAATCCTATTTTTCAGCACTTGTATGCTGTGCCACATCTAAATATTTAATTGTTGTGAGGGTCCCGCCTCTATTACCCTTTCAGGCAGTGAGTTCAAGATTCCACCACCCTCTGGGTGAAAAGGTTTTCCTCACATTCTGTGATCTTCTCTAAACCTCCTTCCCCTGACATTAAATCTATGCTCCCTGGTTATTTATCGCTCCGTTAAGGGGAAAGGTTCTTTCCTATCTATCTGTGCCTCTCATAGTTTTAGAGATGGCAATCATGTCTCCCCTCAGCCTTCTCTGCTCCAAGGAAGACAACCCCAGCCTACCCCGTCTCTCTTGATAGCTGGAACGTTCCAGCCCATCCAACATCCTGGTGAACCTCCTCTGCACCATCTCTAATGCACTCATTTTCTTTGTATAGTCTGGAGACCAGAACTCCACACACTACTCCAGCTGTGTCCTAATCAACGGTTTATACAGCTCCATTACAGCTACCATGCTCTTATATTCTATACCTCAGCTAATAAAAGCAAATATCCCATGTGCCTTCCTAACTACAGTATTTACCTGGCCTGCTGCCTTCAGAGCTTGATGGACATGCACACCAAGGTCCCTCTGATTGTCTGTACTTCCAAGGATCCTACCAGTGATTGTATATTCCCATGCTATGTTAGTCCTCCCAAAATGCATCACCTCAGACTTTTCAAATTCTCTAACCAGCCCATATCGTTTCCTCCTATTGAGGTTACATTGTGCAGGTCTAGACCGGGTGGCAGGTTGCCTTCCTTGAAGGACATTACTGAGCCAGTTGGGTTTTTATGACAATCCAGCAGTTTTCAGGGTCACTTTTCCTCGTGCCGGCCCCACAAATGACCAGATTCATCCAACTCCATTTCACAAGCTGCCTTTGTGTTTACCACTCTTTTTTCTCGTCCTCTTTGAATTAATTTTTCAGAGTATTAGAAGGTGTGATTTTTAAACATCACATCAGGACCTAACAGTCGTTTGAATCACCACGGCCTGAACCATCATCAGCTTCTGTACATGGAATCAAAAAGCACCGTTCACAAGAGGGAGAAAGTGTTTCCGTGTTCTGTGTGTGGACGAAGCTTCAGCCGATCATCAAACTTGTCAAAACACAAGTGTTGTCCCATGGGGGAGAAACCGTGGCAATGTGGAGATTGTGGGAAGGGATTCAATTACCCGTCTGAGCTGCATATTCATCAACGCACTCACACCGGGGAGAGGCCATTCACCTGCTCTGTGTGTGGGAAAGAATTTACTAAATCATCCCACCTTGTGAGACACCAGCAAATTCACACTGGGGAGAGACCCTTCATCTGCTCTGTGTGTGGGAAAGGCTTCACAACCTCATCCCACCTCCTGTCACACCACCATATTCACAGTGAGGAGAGACCTTTTCAATGTTCTGACTGTGAGAAAAACTATAAAAGGAAAAATGATCTGCTAAACCATAAACGCACTCACACGGGGGAGAGGCCATTCACCTGCTCTGTTTGTGGGAAAGGATTTGCCCGTTCATTCGATCTGCTGACACACCAACTTGTTCATACTGATCAGAGGCCGTTTAAATGTCCTGATTGTGAGAAGAGCTTTAAAAGCCGGAAGGATCAGCTGACACATGAATTCACTCACACCAGGGAGAGACCTTTCATCTGCTCTTTCTGTGGGAAAGGTTTCACTTGGAAGTCCAACCTATTTAATCACCAGCGGAGTCACACTGGGGAGAGGCTGTTCATCTGCTCAGTGTGTGGAAAGGGATTCACTCAGTCATCCACTCTGCTGGCACATCAGCGAGTTCACACTGGGGAGAGGCCATTCTCCTGCTCAGTGTGTGGAAAGAGATTCAGTCGTTCATCCACACTGCTGAGGCATCAGCGAGTTCACAAGTGACTGCAGGGATTGGATTTGGATTCTGCTGTTAATCACATCCGGACTGAACCATCTTCACTCTGACAGGTGGAGTTTGTTGCTGCTGATATTAATAGGCTTGAAAGCTGGGGTGTGCATTGATGTTCTGTATAAATATTGATTAAATCAGCTTTCTTTCAGACACAGTGTTTTGAATATTTGATTTCCTCAATGATAAGAGGAAACTGATTGATCTGTTACTGACTGGACATTATTTTGATTTTTCTTAGTCTGATTTATTTCTGCAATCCCAGATTAAACACTGAGCTTTCATCAATCTGTTGGAGACATTGGGCGGTTGGTGAGTTTCACCTGAAGTTGGTGTCAGTTGCCCTCGGAAGATTTCCCAGTTTTCTGAAATTCCAGTGTGGTTGTGTGTTAATGTAATGATCGGAGTTTCAGTTCCAATGCTGATGATGGAGGGCCTGTGCTGACAGAACCACAGAATCATTACAGATCAGGAGGCCATTCAGCCCATCGAGCCTGCTCTGCTCACTGAAAGAACATTCTATCTAATCCCACTCCCCTGCCTTATCCCTGTAACCTTGCACATTCTTTCTTTGCAGATAATAATCCAATTCCCTTTTAAATACCTTGATTGAAGCTCCATCTCCATATGTTCATTCCAGACTCCAACCACCATCTGGATGCAAACCTTTTTCCTCACATCACTTCTGCTCCTTTTGCTAATTATTTTGAAATGAAATGAAATTGCTTATTGTCACGAGTAGGCTTCAATGAAGTTACTGTGAAAAGCCCCTAGTTGCCACACTCCGGCTCCTGTCCGGGAAGGCTGGTACGGGAATCGAACCATGCTGCTGGCCTGCTTGGTCTGCTTTAAAAGCTAGCGATTTAGCCTGGTGAGCTAGTTCTTGATGTACTCCTGAGGGGAAATAGCTTTTCATTATTTACCCTGTCCAAACCCCTCAGGATCTTGATTACCTCTACAAGTCTCCAATCAGCCTTCTTTTCTCCAAGGAAAAGAGACCCAACCTCTCCTCATAGCTCCAGTTATTTATCCATGGAATCATTCTTGGGAATCTTCTCTGGACTCTGTACTCCAATGCCTTCACATCCTTCCTCAAGTTTGAAAAAAAAAATTTCATGGAGATGTGGTGTCGCTGGCTGGGCATTTACTGCCCATCATTAATTGCCCTTGAACTGAGCGGTTTGCTCAGCCATTTCAGAGGGCATTTTCAGAGTCGACCACTTTGCTGTGGGTCTGGTGTCACATGTGGGCCACACTAGGTAAGGGCAGGAGATTTCCTTCCCTAAAGGACACGAGGGAACCAGATGGGGTTTTATGACAAACAACGATGGTTTCATGGTCATCATTAGACTTTTAATTCCAGATTTTTAAAAATTGAATTCAAATTCCACCATTCCAGATACTAACTAAGAAGTTAATTTCTGGACTAAAGAATTGTAAGTTCTTCGAAGATGTAACAAGCAAAGTGGATAATGGGGATCCTGGAGATGTAGTATATCTGGACTTCCGTCAGGCGTTTGATTAGTTGCCGCTTGATAATTGACAAGGTGAAATCACATGGGATTAGGGGTCATTTATTAGCTTAGATAGAAGACTGGCTGACAGACAGGAGACACAAAGTCAGGATAAATGTTTTTTTTTCTGGATGGCAAGATGTAACTAGTGGGGTGCCACAGGGTTCAGTCCTTGGGCCCCAGCTATTTACAATCTATATTAACAACTTGGATACAGGGATAGAAGGTTATATAGCCAAATTTGTAGGTGACACAAAAATAGGCGGGACAGTAAACTGCAATGAGAAAATAAGAACCTTACAAATGGATATAGATAGGTTCGGAGAGTGGGCCAAAATGTGGCTGATGGAGTTGTGAATAAATGTGGGGTCATGCATGTTCGTCAAAAAAATGGAAAGGCAGCTTCTCTAAGTGGGGAGAGACTTCGGGGTGCCCTATGCAGAGCGATATGGGTGTCCTTGTGCATGAGTCGCAGAAAATGAGCATGAAGGTGCAGCAGATAATGAGGAAAGAAAATGGAATGTTAACAAAAGGAATTGAGTAACAAAGTGTTGTTGCAACTATACAAGGCATTTGTAAGTCCGCACCTGGATTATTGTGCACAGTTTTGGTCCCCTTATTTGAGGACAGATGTAGTGGAATTGGAGGCAGTGCAGAGGAGGTTCACGAGATTTATTCCAGAGGTGAGGGGAGATTGAATAGTTTAAGCCTATACTCTTAGAAGAATGAAGGGAGATCTAATTGAGGTAAACAAGATGCTAAAAGGTATGGACAGGGCAGCACGGTGGCACAGTGGTTAGCACTGTTGCTTCACAGTGCCAGGGTCCCGGGTTCCATTCCCAGCTTCGGTCACTGCCTGTGCGGAGTCTGCACATTCTCCCTGTATCTGCGTGGGTTTCCTCCAGGCACTCCGATTTCCTCCCACAAATCCTTGAAGGAGTTAGACAGATTTTTAATTGGTAATGGGTTGAAGGCTTTTAAAGGACGGTGGAGTTGAGCCCAGGATGGGATCAGCCATGATCATATTGAAGGTATTTAGACTCGGGAGGCTGCATTGCCTACTCCTGCTCCTCGGTCATGTGGTCTAGGGAGATGCTCTGACTGATTTTACAATCCAGCTCTTGTCCTTTAGCATTGTGGGTAGCAGATAAGGAACATATCAGCTATGATAAAATGGCAGAGTAGACACGTTGGGCCAAATGGCCTAATTCTACTCCTGTATCTTATGAACTTATGACTGTACACAGAATACTTTTCACTGTACCGCAATACATGTGACAATGAAACAAATACAATACAAACAAGTCTTGTTTACCCATCCCCTGTGCTTACTTTCCTTTTAAGAAGTACCAAAAGTTGAAATTTCCCATTCTTCTTTTCCTGTAGTTGTGATCATCCTGATCTCTGTAATCTCCTCCACACACACCCCTTCAAGATCTCTGCACTCATTTAATTCCGGCCACTATAGCATTTCTGATTTATTCGGTCCACCATTACTGGCCTTTTATCATTTGACTGGGCCACAAGCTCTGGAATTTCTTCCTTAAAAATCTCCGACTCTCTCACTCACTTTCCTCTATTAAGATTATCCTTAAAATCTAATATCTCCTCCTGTGGATCAGTGTCAATTGTTATTTTGTAACATTTCTCTGAAATGTCTCAAAAAGCTTTATTCTGTCAAAATAAATCTGAATTATTGTCACAGCTCTGGACATGTATCATTGTTCTGTCTCATAAATAGGAATTTGTAACTCAGAGTGAAACAGTCTGTCATGATGAAACATTTCAAATCTTTGCCCTGAACAATGATGGCGTCTGAGCCTGAGCTGCGCTCCTGCTGCCCCCAATAAAAATGGTGGGAGCGCGTGCGCACTGCTGCTGGTGCCCAAAAAGTTGATGGGTGCGCATGCGCAACCTCGCTAGCGCGTGATGGAGATGGCTGCTCCATTGTCCAGTCTGAGAAAACTGCAGGCCCCGCTCAGGGCCCCCGGTACCGGTAGGTTATTTTTACGGGTTTTCGGTTTATATAACATATTTACGAAGTGTGTCCAACGACGCCTGATTCATCTCTCCCTCGGTCCCGCCAGTCCCACCTTTACGGATTGTGGATCCGAGAAAGAAATGTTTGTGTCGCCATTAATCGCACTGCGCATGCTTCATTCAGCCCAGTCCCGCCCTCATTCACTCCGATTGGCTGAAGGACGAGCCGCTCCCGATCGGTCCTCCGATCCCGCCCCCGAACCCTATTGGCCAGGAGCTGCCGTCAATCATTGTCCGTTGTGTGGTGTCAGGTGAGAGGTCAGTGTCCGGTGGGGGGGTTTACAAATCCTGAGTGAGGCCCCAGAGCCGAATGCGAAACAATGAACATTCTCCATCACTTCCGGCTTCTCTCCACAAACAACCTCATGGAGTGGAGTGGAGGGGGCGGACACACCCTCCTGTTCAAAAAGGCAGAAAGTAGGAAACTAGTTAGTTTCAAAGCTACTGTTGGAATCCATTATTGAGGAAGCAGTAACTGGACATTTGGAAAGTCAAACCGCAATCCATCAGTCGGTGTTGTTTTGTGTAGGGTAGATCGTGTTTGACTCATTTGTTTGGAATTCTTTGAAGATGTAACAAGCAAAGTGGATAATGGGGGTCCTGTAGACGTATTTGGACTCCCAGAATACATTTCATGAGATGGAATTTAACATGCATAAGTGTGAGGTTATCCATTTTGGTCAGAGGAATAAAAAGGCAACTTATTATCTAAATGGAGAGAAACTTTAGAGGACGTTGGTTTGGGTGATGAACAAATATTTCACATCTGTCTCCAGCCAAGAGAATGAGGAGGTCGTTATGGAACTCGGGGAGAGAGACTGAGAGTTTCTTGAGTGAATTGACAGAGGGAGTGACAAGACGTTGGAAGTGTTGGCAGGCTTAAAAGTGGACAAATCTCCAGGTCTGGATGAATTGTGTCGCAGGATGCTGTGGGAGGCAAGAGAGGGGATTGTAGGGGCCCTGACCCAAATTTTTAATTCCTCTTTGGTGACAGGTTAGGTGCCAGAGGACTGGAGAACAGCTAATATGATCCTACTATATAAGAAAGGTTCTGGAGATAAGCCAGGGAACTACAGACCAGTGAGTCTCGCGTCAGTGGTAGGGAAACTATTGGACAAAATTCAGAAGGAAAGAATCTATCTCCACTTGGAGAAGCAAGGTTTGATCAGGAATCGTCAGTATGGCTTTGTCAGAGGGATTTGTCAGAGGGATGTCTTCTCAGTAAAGTGAAGCAGAGCGATACTAGGGTGAAGAAGGAGGCGAAGCCCATGGTGGTGGCCAGCAGCAGCGTGTGGGAGTCGAAGGGGTATCCAGGCCGCAGGCCGGCCTTGGCCCGGGAGTCGGATCGCCCGGCCAGGCCCAGATCCTGTAGCGAGAGCGGCTGCAACTGTAGCGAGGCTGTGTTGTTGCCGTTGGCGTTGCGGGCCACACAGCAATAGGTGCCGGAGTCCATGCGGCGGACCGAGGTGATCTGCAGGCTGCCATTTGGAAGGAGGCGGTTGCGGCCCACGGCGGGGCCGGAGCAGAGCGGGGCGCAGGGGGAATGCTGGGGTCTGGACGCCGGGGGGGGGAGGCCGTGGTTCTCCGGGGTCAGGCCCTGGTCCTCGGCTATTAGGCCCAGGCCCCCGGGGAGGCCCATCCCAGCCTCGGGGTGGCCCAGCCGCTGGCGCCGTGGGTTGAGCCACAGGATGAGGGGCGGCGGCTGGCCGTCGTCCGAGCAGCGCAGGGTGACGGTCTGGCCCTCTCGGGCCTGCAGCCGCTGCGGCCTCTTGTCGCGGATGTGGGGCCGGCGGCAGCTGAAGGTGCTGGCTTCCCCCAGATACACACCCACACACAGGTTACCTCCCCCAGACACACACCCACACACAGGACACCTCCCCCAGACACACACCCACACACAGGACACCTCCCCCAGACACACACAACGCCTCCCCACCCCCCCCCCCCCCCCCCCCCCCCCCAACACACAGCACATCACCCCAGACACACACCCACACACAGGACACCTCCCCCTCTCCCCCCCCCCCCCCTCACACACACACACACACAGGAATGGACAAATTTGTGGCCGATCAAATTGAATGTGTGCAAGTGTGAGATTATCCATTCTGGACCAAAAAAAGGGTCGAACAGAGTATTTTCTAAATGGAAAGAGGTTAGGTACAGTGGCCATTCGAACAGACTTGGGTTCAGATGCACAGATCCTCAAAATGTCACGGACAAGTCCAGAAAATAATCAAAAAGGCTAAAGGCATTTATATCTAGAGGATTTCAGTACAAAGAGACAGGTTATGCTGCAGTTATCCAAAACCCTGTAAGACCCCACTTGGAGAACTGTGAGCCATTCCGGGCACCTCATCTTCGGGAGGATATTTTGGCCTTGGAGGGAGTGCAATATAGGTTTACTAACACGATACCCCACAATACCTGGACTACGGGGGTTATGTTATGATGGGAGATTACACAATTTAGGCCTGTTTTTGCCAGAATTCGAGTACACTGAGGGAGAATTCAGAATGTCCAATTCACCTAACAGGCTCATGTTTTGGGACTTGTGGGAGGAAACCGGAGCACCCTGGAGGAAACCCACGCAGACACAGGGAGAATGTGCAGACTACGCACAGTGACCCAAGCTTGGAATCGAACCCAGGTCCCTGGTGCTGTGAAGCAGCAGTGCTAACCGCTGTGCTGCCGTGCCACCCAGAAGATTATTAGATTACTAATTCTGGATGAATTGTGTCACAGGATGCTGTGGGTGGCGAGGGAGAGAATGCAGCGGCTCTGACCTAAAGTTTTAACCACAAATTAGGCCTGTTTTTGCTAAAATTTAGAAGGTTAAGCTGTGATCTGATTGAAGTATTTAAGATATTAACAGGGAAAGACAGAGTAGATAAAGATAAACTATTTCCACTGGTTGGAGATTCTAAAACTGGGATCATTGTCCAAAAATCAGGGCTGGACCGTTCAGGGGAGATGTTAGGAAGAACCTCTTCACACACAGGATGGGAGAAGTTTGGAACTCTCTCCCACAAACAGCAGGTGAAGCTGGGTCAGTTGTGAAGTTTAAATCTGAGGTAGAGTTTTGTTAAGCAAAGATATTCATGGATATGGAGTTTGGTCACAGATCAGCCATGATCTCACTAAATGGCAGGACAGACTCGAGGGGCTGAATGGCCTACTCCTGTCCCTATGTGTATTTCTTTTTTTTTTAAATTACTTTATCTTAGTTACACAGCCAGGGCTCAGAGTGTGGACAGAGGCGAACCCCTACCAGCTCCTTGCCTGCTCCAAAAAACTATTCAAATTGAATCCAATTCATGGTCCCCATAAAGGAGACATACCAGATCTGAGCCAAAAGGCTCAATCTACGCTCAATCTTAGCCAAAAGGCCGAGAAGTCCCTATGTGTATTTCTGTGATTCTGTGAAATTCAGACAACACCATGACAGGGAAAGAGTCTGGATTAGAACCTGAGTTAGTCCGAGCTGTAAACCATCCCTCCAGATCCTTGCCCTTCATGGATTTAATGAAGGCCAAGGCAATAGTTGGATTATTGAAAGACTTGACGGAGTTGTTGGATACCATTTTCCGGGTCTCAGGATAAAGCCTGACGTAATTCACTCCCCACAGCCTGGAGCTGCCTTTGAACTTCATCGAAGCCTCGACGCTTCGTTTATGTTGCTGCCGTAAAGTCCTTGAAGAAGTAAATCCTCACTCCTTCCTGGAGCCAGGTGCCACCTCGCTGTTCCCTCTCCAGGACATTCTTTCAAGTTATGGAAGTGAATGATTACAGGCCTGGGATGAAAACGATCCCTCAGCCTCAAAGACCGATGCACCGTCTCCAATTTGAAACGCTTCACATCCAGCTTGAGAAAATGTGGCAGTCGGTCCTCGAAAAACCTGACGGGAGCCTTACCCGCCACACTAAATGGACAGACAATAACAGCACTTATGAGCAGACAGTAGCACAGTGGTTAGCACAGTTGCTTCACAGCTCCAGGGTCGCAGCTTCGATTCCCAGCTTGGGTCACTGTCTGCGCGGAGTCCGCACGTTCTCCCCGTGTCTGCGTGGGTTTACTCGGGTGCTCCAGTTTCCTCCCATAGTCCAAAGATGTGCAGGTTAGGTGGATTTGCCATGATAAATTTCCCGCAGTGCCCAAATAAAAGGTGAGACGGGGTTACGGGGATGGGGTGGAGGTATGGGCTTGAGTGGGGTGCTGTCTCCAAGGCGCAGACTCGATGAGCCAAGTGGCCTCCTTCTGCACTGTAAATTTTATGATGACCATCGGACAGGCCGACAACTCGGATGTTCTTTCTCCGACCCTCAGTCCTCCAGGACCTCCGCCAGCCACTTGGCTGGTTTTCAAAGGATTGAGTTCCTGCCTCCGTTGAGGAGGCATCTTGCTGAATGTTCAGGATTCTCTCCTCCGGATCATCAAGCCTCTTCATGGCGTTTTGCAGCTGGGCCTCATGAGCTCACAGATATTTGGTCAGCACACTCAGCCTCTGGTCAAAACCACGGATAATGTCGGCAGTCATCATTTTCGCCGCCTTTCAGAGCCCCGGAGAGCGGGGCCCCGAAAGACCTCCTGAAGGTCAGGCCGCCATGTTGAAAAGGCGGCTCCGCCCCCGCTGAATCCACCTGCGCTGTTTATCAATGATTTCTTCACTTTTTCTGGCATAATCCTACCAATCCGACTTTGAAGGCGCGATTCTCCGCTCCCACAGAAAATCGCGAAGGCCATTGTGAACTTGGCCGAGTTTCACGACGGCCTCGGAGCCCGCTCCTCGCACCAAATTCACCCCCACCCAGGGGGCTGGGAGCGGCGCTCCGTTATTCTCGACCGCGGGCCCTTGCGGCGAGAATGACGCGACGGCGGCGCCCATGTAACGTCAGCCACGCATGCACAGGTTGGCCGGTTCCAACCCGCGCATGCGCAGCTGACGTCACAATGCTGACAGTTCGAACCCGCGCATGCGCGGTGGCCGTCTTTCCCCTCAGCCGCCCTGCAAGACGTGGCAGCTTGATCTTGCGGGGCAGCAGAGGAGAAATAGTGCGCCCCATTGAGACGCCGGCCCGACAATCGGTGGGCACCGATCGTGGGCCTGTCCTCTCCCAAGCACAGTCGTGGTGCTGATTCCCCACCAGGCCCCCCACAAGCCACAAAATGGGCATCTCACGCCCGTTTCACGACAGCAGTGACCAGGTGTGGTTGCCGCTGTCGTGAAACGGCCGCGAACGGCAGGCCGCTCGGCCCATCCGGGTCAGAGAATCGCCAGTCACCGTGAAAAACAGCGGGCGCCGATTCTTTCGACCCGGGGGGGGGGGGGTGGGTAGATTCGCGGGGGCGTGAAATTTGTTGTGGGGCCCTCCCGCGATTCTCCCACGTAGCGTAGGGAGCGGAGGATCGCGCCCTGAGTCTTCCAGGGACATGATAACAAATATTAATTCAAGGATTAGGTAGTTGAGTGCCAGGCAATCAGGATAAATATCAGATTAAAGGTGAGTGGCACCAGAACCTGCGGATAACAGCTACACAGGCACCCATATCACATGCCTGACTCCCCGGCACAGACAGATTTATGATTGAGGGTGTTGAGCGTTACAGGGAACAGGCAGGTAAATAGAGAGAAAGCTGAGATGAGGAGGGATCTCTTCACTCGAGGATGTGGTGAAGCTTTGGAATTCTCTACCCCAGAGGATTCTGGAAATTCAGTCATCAAGTATTTTCAAGACACAGATTGATAGGTTTCTAGATATTGATGACATCGAGGATATGGGGGATAGTGTGGGAAAATGGTGCTGAGGTAGATCGCCCAATGATCCCATTGAATGGTTCCGGATCGATGGGCCGAATGCAGCTCATATTTGTTTTGATCTCCTGGACAGGAAGCTGTGAGCTTAGATCAGTCAATCAGCCTGAATCAGCACCTTCAGGGCAATAGGGAGGGTAAATAATAGTTACAGCAGAGTGAGAGTGGAGGGAGAGTGTTTACAACTTTTGCGGAACAAGAGAAGAAGAAATGTTCCACAGAAACTAAAATTGTCTGTTCTGAGTTTCTACCCTGGACTGACAGTGATGAATTTTGTAAATTGTTTTTACAGGATATTAGACAAGGTGGAATTACAGACAGAAATCTCAGTAGTCAAGTCTCGATCTGACAGTCACTCGATTCCTTAGAACCTGAATATCATCGGCCTTTGAATCCAGTAGAAGAAACGTTTACCCGAACTGTCGACTTCTGAAGATTTGAAACATCAGTGTGACAGGAAAAGCACTGAGACCCACACAACACACACCCAAGTGAGAGTGTTCCAGTGAACTGACTCCAGTTACACAGCCTCAAAATCATAACAACATTCACAGTGGGGCGAGACAAGGGTTCAACTGATCCATCCAACCTGGAGAGACACGAGGAAACCCAAAACATGGAGAAACCGTGGGAATGTTGGGACTGTGGGAAGGGATACAGAGCCCCATCTCAGCTGGAGACTCATCGACGCAGTCACACTGGGGAGAGGCCGTTCACCTGCTCTAAGTGTGGGAAGGGATTTACTCGGTTATCTCACCTGCAGGCACATCAGCGAGTTCACACTGGGGAGAGGCCATTCACCTGCTCTGACTGTGGGAAGGGATTCACTCGGTTATCCGACGTGCAGTCACACCAGCGAGTTCACACTGGGGAGAGGCCATTCACTTGCTCCCAGTGTGAGAAAGGATTTACGCGGCTATCCATCCTGCGGAAACACCAGGAGGTTCACGCTGGGGAGAGGTCATTCTCCTGCTCAGACTGTGGGAAGGGATTCAGTGATTCATCCAGCCTGCGGAGACATCAGCGAACTCACACTGGGGAGAGGCCATTCACCTGCTCTCAGTGTGAGAAAGCATTTGCTCAGTTATCCACCCTGCAGAAACACCAGCGAGTTCACACTGGCGTGAAGGCATTCACCTGCTCTCAGTGTGGGAAGGGATTCGGTGATTCATACCAGGTATTGAGACACCAGCGAGTTCACACTGGTGAGAGGCCATTCACCTGCCCTCAGTGTGGGAAAGGGTTCAGTTATTCATCCACTCTGCAGAACCATCAGCGAGTTCACACTGGGGAGAGGCCACTCACCTGCCCTCAGTGTGGGAAGGGATTTACTCGGCTATCCACTCTGCAGATACACCAGCGAGTTCACACTGGGGAGAGGCCATTCACCTGCTCTCAGTGTGGGAAAGGGTTCCGTGATTTATCCAACCTGCGGAATCACCAGCGCGTTCACACTGGGGAGAGGCCATTCATCTGCTCTCAGTGTGGGAAGGGATTCACTCAATTATCCAGCCTGCAAACACACCAGCGAGTTCACACTGGGGAGATGCCGTCCACCTCTCAATGTGAGACGGGAGTCCATGTTTCATCGCGCCTCCTGTGACACCAACAATTTCACAATTGATTACAGGGGTTGGATTCTGCTGTTATTGTTTCTGCTCTACAGCCAGGACTGCATTTTGTTCATTCTGACAGGTGGTCAGTGGGGATGGTCGGAGGGTTTCTTTCTGCTGGACTGGCCGGTCTCACCACTTTGCCTCCAGTGGGCTGATTCTCTTTAAGCCTTGTTGCTGGTACCTGGCTTCAAATTGCACAAGGATCACAGAGTGAAAGGGTGTTTGGAATTTTGAAGGTATTTAGCTCCTATTCCTGTTTGGAACCTCCCAAAGCATGCCACGCTGCCATAGAGATGGGCCCTAGTGTTTACATTTTTTTAAATTTAACTGATCTCAATATCACCAGGGATCCGGGTCACTGTCTGTGTGGAGTTTGTACATTCTCCCCGTGTCTGAGTGGGTCTCACCCCCAAAACCCAGGGCTGGTGAATTGACCGCGGTAAATTGCCTCTTAATTGGAAAAAAAGAATTGGGTATTCTAATTTTAAAAACAAAATATCCGGGTGTTACTCACTTATCTGGGTGTTACTGACACAAGAAAACTATCCGGGTTTGAGGGACAAGTTGTCTGAGGTGGACTGGGAAACTGATGGGAGACAGGGAATAGCTAATGTATTAGGAATTATTACATGTTTACCAGGGGGTCGGTTAGCTCAGTTGCCTGGACGACTGGTTCGTGATACAGAACGAGGCCAACAGCTCGGTTCGACTCCCACACCGGGTGATGGTTAACCATGAAGGCCAGGCCTTATCAACATTACCCCTCGCCTGAGGTGTGGTGACCCTCAGATTAAATCACCACCAGTCAGCTCGCTCGCTCTCTCTTTCTTGCTCAAAGGGGAATGCAGCCTGTGGTCCTCTGGGTATTTTGTGATTTTTATTTCACAGAAATACAGCAAATATAGATTCTATTAAAGTACAAAATTCCAACAGGAAAAGTGATTCAAACGTGGCAAACAAGAAAAGTTAAGTATTTGATTTATTGTCACATGTACCGAAGTAGTGAAAAGTATTTTTTCTACGGCCAAAGGACACAGTACGTAAACAAAGTAGACACAAAGAATAATCGACAGAACATTGACAAATGGTACAGCAACAAACAGTGATTGGTTACTGCAGAACAAGGGGGCAAACAGAGCAAATACATGAGCAAGAGCAGCATAGGGCATCGTGAATTGTGTTCTTACAGGGAACAGATCAGTCTGGGGGGTGGGGGGGAGTCGTTCAGGAGTGTTGTAGCTGTTGGGAAGAAGCTGTTCCTATGTCTGGATGTGCGAGTCTTCAGACTTCTGTACCTTCTGCCTGATGGAAGGGTCTAGACCAGAGGTTCTCAACCGGGGTCCACATGGACCCTGGGGGTCCATGTAACATTACTGAGGGTCCACACAAAAGAAATACCGAATTGGGGGTCCACGGTGATATTTTAGTGGTCCATAGAGCAATTCTACTTCAGAATAACTGTTATTACTGAGAATTAAATTTTTACAGTAATCTACGCCATATTAAAATACTAAAAGTAGAAATATTCATGTAGCTATGAATTTTTTATGGCAGTTAAGTAGAAGAAAAAAACTTTACATTTGACAGTGTCGCAAATTTAAAGTTACCTAGAACAAACGGAGGTGAAAATCACCCATCGTTTCTCCTTGACAAGTTTAATGAATGATTTATAACAGTAATCAGTAGAAACTGTGTATATTTGATATGAATTGGTTATTTTTAGAGTAATTTAATTCAATTTAGTCAGTAAAAAGTTTTTTTCATTACTTTTCATGTTAGAATATGTTTGGCAACGTACGAAAATACCGCTAATCCGTTTCCAACCCTCGCGGTAAGGTAGATGGACTTTAGCCATCGGACAAAATATAAGGATTAGTTTACCACGCATATAAGAAGCTTTTTTTTCTGTGGAATGGCTATGGGGGTCCACAAAAAAAAATTAAGAGGAAAAGGGGTCAATGGGTTAAAAAAGGTTGAGAACTCCTGGTAGACGAAGGCAATGCCTGGGTAGGAGGGGTCTCTGATAATGCTGTCTGCCTTCCTGAGGCAGCTGGAGGTGTATCCAGAATCAATATGGGGGTGGCAAGTTTGTGTGATGGGTTGGGCTGAGTTCACCACAGTCTGCAGTTTCTTCCAATCTTGGACCGAGCAGTTGCCATACCAAGCTGTGATACAGCTGGATAGGATGCCCTCTAGCGCACATCTGTAGACGTTTGTGAGAGTCGATGCAGGCATGCTGAATTTCTTTAGCTTCCGTAGGAAGTAGAGAAGTTGTTGGACCTTCTTGACTGTTGCATCAACGTGAGTGGACCAGGACAGACTGTTGGGGGTGGTGACCCCCAGGAACTTAATTGACCATCTCCACTTTTGAGCCATTGATGCAGATGGGGGTGTGTGTGTCGTGCTACGCTTCCTGAAGTCGATGATAAATCCCTTGGAAATGGAAATATTCCATTAGATCAAAGGAAGGGGCTCATAAAGTGGTCAAAATAGTAGTAATGAATGAATCAGTAATTATAGTAAAGGACTGGGTTTTATTTGCTGTAAAATTGTAAAAGCTCAATTCCTGTAAATGGGCAATGAGGATAAATGTACCGGCAAGAGAGACCTTCCCACCCTGATTAGCCTCAACATTTGATACTATATGAATAAGGAATTGTACAGAATCAGGTAAAGGGAGAGTATGAAACTGTTCGATTGTATTCCTGTCCAAGATAATGAGAGAAGGTGGAGTCAGTAATTGGGAATCCAATTCAATTAAACTAGTGCCTAATTGACCAATGGTTATGTTACAACAGGCCCAACTCTGACATGAGGTAATGGTCACTTTGGGGGTAAAAGTCGAGGTTCCGAAGGTCTTCCTTGTTGGCCAAGTACTGAAGACTCTCGAGGCCGAGTTCCAATGAAATTACTGTCAAAGAAGGAGCCAGGGAGGGTTACGCTTCCACAGACTGATCACCTGCGTGAAGTTATAAACGTCAATGTCTTCAAGTCGTTCAGTAAATCTTGCTCTTTTAATAAACATTTAAAATTTACTATCCAGAGAATTCTGCCTTTGCTTTAATTGGTTAAAATCGTGTCTGAAACAGTGAAACAAAGTGAATTTATTAAATGGTAAGTTGGGGGTGGCCGAGGTCAATTAAGTTACAGATAAGAAGATCAGATAACATCAACCTTAGATTAAAAAACTTGCATTTCTGTAGCTCCTTTCACAATCACAGGACATCCCAAAGTGCTTTACAGCCAAAACAGTACTTTTGAAGGGTTGTAACTGGTGTAATGTAGGAAAAACATCAGCAAAATTATACACAGCAAGATCCCACAAACAGCAATGTGATAATGAGCAGATGATCGGATTTTGGTGATGTTGATTGAGGGATAAATATTTGCCAGGATACCGGAGATAACCCCAACTCTTCTTCACAATAGTGGCCACGGGAACGTTTACAGGAACTGAGAGGAACAGACAGGGCTTCAGTTGAACATCTTATTTGAAAGAAGGAAACTCTGACAGTGCAGCACTCCCTGAGTGCTGGGGCAAGGAATATTGGATGTGAATTTTTTTTTTGTCCTCGAGTCCCTGGACTGCTACCTCACAGCGCCAGGGATCCGGGTTCAATTCCAGCCTTGAGTGACTGTGGGGTTTGCTCCCTGTGTCTGCGTGGATTTCCTCCGGGTTCTCCGGTTTCCTCCCACAGTCCAAAGATGTGCAAGTTAAGTAGATTGGCCATGCTAAATTTCCCCTAAGTGTCAAAATGTGATGTGGGGTTCTGGGGTTACAGGAATGGGGTAGGGGAGTGGGCCTAGGTAGGGTACTCTGAGGGTTGGGGCAGACTCGATGGGCCAAATGGTATCCTTCTGCACTGTCAGGATTTCATTCTGTGATGAAACCCAATGGGTGTGGAGCAAACATTTCAACATTTGTTACTGAGATGGATTAATTCAGCACAGACAGCAGGGATTATTTGAGGGAATACCACAGTATCGTGAGAAAGGAAATTCAGTGTCAGGTGAGGGGAGCTGGGATTTGTAATGGAAGATTTGAAAACTAAAATAATCGAGTAAGAAGGGAGAAAATGACAGCAAACTAAATAATCCATAAAGGACATCAGTTAGTCTCTGCTTATTAAAGAGAAATCAACAATTTATCACAGTGTATGTGAAACAAAACTGATTTCTGACATATATCCAGAATCTTATCCCCAATCCCAGTTATTTAGTGATTATTAATATCAGCAATAAACTCCCAACTGTCAGCATGAAGATGGTTCAGTCCTTAACGTGATTAACAGCAGCAATAACAACTTGTATTGATATAGCACCTTAACATTGTCAAACATCCCAAGGTGCTTCACAGGAGTGTTAACCTCAACACTGAGACTCAACAGGAGATATTCGGACCAAACACTGGGTCAGAGAAGTTTTAAAGGAGAGGAGGGAAAGTTCGAGAGGTGGGGCCGGTTAGGGAGGAATCCAGGGCTCAGCATCCAGGCAGCTGAATGCATATCCAACACTGGAGGAGAGACGGAAATCGGGATGTACAAGAGCCTTGAATTGGAGGAGCAGAAAGATCTAAGTGGGATGTCGCACTGGAGGTGGTTACAGAGAGGGAGGGGTGAGGTCAGGGAGGGATTTGAAATAAAATCTGAGAAGTGTAAAAGTTGATGCATTGTTAGAAGGGGCACCAATGTAGATCAAATAGTACAGGAGTAATCGGTGAATGGGACTGAGTTAGGATAGAGAGGTGGTGGGTAGTGGTAATGTAACTAGTAATCCAGAGGTCAGGCAAATATTCTTGGGTCATGGGTTTAAATCCCAATATGAATTGGTGGTATTTAAATTCAATAAAATCTGGAATTGAAAGCTAGTCTCAATAATGGGGACCATGAAATTGTCGTTAAAAACCCTGGTCTGGCCGACCTGGGCAGCGCGGTAGCATACTGGTTAGCACAATTGCTTCACAGGTCCAGAGTCCCTGGTTCGATTCCCAGCTTGGGTCGCTGTCTGTGCGGAGTCTGCACGTTCTCCCCGTGTCTGTGTGGGTTTCCTCCCACAGTCCAAAGATGAGCAGGTTAGGTGGATTGGCCTTGCTAAATTGCCCTTAAAGTCCAAAATTGTCCTTAGTGTTGTGTAGGGTTACTGGGTTATGGGGATAGGATGGAGGTGTGGGCTTGGGTAGGGTGTTCTTTCCAAGAGCCGGCGCAGACTCGATGGGCCGAATGGCCTCCTTCTGCAGTGTACGTTCTATGAACTATGTGACTCCAGACCTAGAGGAATAAAGTGACTATTAAACGCCCTGAGTTGGTTGTAAACTTCAATCAGGATGGGCAACAATTGCTGGCCTTGCCAGTGACATCCTGTGGAAGAATTAAACAAAAGGCACCAATGTTCCAGATTGACGGCAGCTGGGATACGAAGGGAAGCTCAGAGGGTTCAGGAATATTCGGGTTTAGAAGATGTAACGGTCTGAATGAGAGTTTCAGCAGCAAACAGGATGAAGCAGGAGGAGACCGGAGATGTCACAGAGGTGGATGTAGGCTGCCTTGGTGATGGATCGAATATGGATCAGAAAATCAGTTCAGGGTGAAATCGATGCTGAGGTGATGAACAGTTTGGTTCAGACGCAGTCAGTGGTCAGAATAACAACAGAATCCACCCAATACAGTCAGATGTGGACATGCTGGTGCGTCAGCAGGTTCAGTGAATGAGTGAATCCCTTCCTACGCTCAGTGCAGGTGAATGGTTTCTCTCCAGTGTCAGTGAGTTGGTTTTTCATCAGATATTTAACACTTTTAAATCTTTTCACACAGTGCAAACAATTAAAAGGTCCCTTAAATGAGTGAACAACTTTATGGGCAGCGAGGCTGGAAACACAAGTAAATAATTTCCCACATTTGGAGCAAATGAACAGCATCTCTCCGGTGTGGGTGTATCTGGAGACTGGACAACTGATTAAATCTTTTCCCAGACACAGAGCCAGTTTCACGTTTTTTCCTCGCTGCAAATGTTCCAGTGTTTCTGGAAGCTGGATGATTCAGTGAATCCCTTCCCACACACACAGGGTAGGTGAATTGTCTCTCCCCAGTGTTCTGGTGTCAATGCGTTCCCAGCTGGGATGGAGAACTGAATCCCGTCCCAGTCGCCACATTTCTCCCTGTTGTGGATATCCTTGTGTCTCTCCAGGTTGGATGATCAGTTGAAGCCTTGAATGGGATTACACAGGTTATACAGCACAGAGACAGGCCATTCAGCCAGCCAGTTTGTACTGGTGTTTCAGTTCTATTTGAGTCTCCTATCATCTTTGTTTCTCCCATATATATATGTGTGTGTCCAGCCTCCCTATACATACGTTGATACTATTCACTTCACCCAGTGCCTGTGGTAGTGAGATCATTCTCACCATTCTCTGGCTGAAGGAGTTTTTTCTGTATTCCCTATTGGATTTCTTGGTGATGATCATATGTTGTGGTTTCTAGTTTTGCTCTTCCCTACAAGAGGAAACATTGAAACCAAGAGTAAAGAGATCTAGTCTCTCAATCCTTTCCTGATTTATAAACTCACACATTTTTGGTATGATCCTTGTGAATCTTCTCTGCTCCCTGTCCAGTGGCTCCATCTCCATTTGATAATGTGGGGACCAGAGAAATGGAAAGTTCAGTTTGCTGAGGAGAGGATCCAGAGAAACCAGAAAATCCAGCACCTTCTCAGCCCAATGTCTTCATTTGCAGCAAATGTGTCAGACATCTCTTGCCACAGAAAGGCTCTTGAACTATCCCAGGCAATATTTAAAACAGAGCTGAAAACTTCAGATGCAAACTATCATCTCACAAGATGGAAGGTTGCCAATGATGTGAGCTGAATAGAACCACATCCTGTACTCTACGTTTGGTGTAACCAAGGTCCCAAAGGATTATCATAACTTCCTTCTTTTCACTTATTCCCCCCTGGCCCTCTACTTTATTTATTTTCTCTGTTGCTCTGAGACCTGTTTCTCTCCACCATCTACACTCACAACTTCCAAGTAAGAAGTGACCCCCCTCCCCATTCTTTGCACCAAAACGTACTAACGGGTTGGTGCAGAATCGATGGGCCGAATGGCCTCCTTCTGCACTGTGTGTTCTATGATCTATGTACTTCACAGTATCCGTTGTACATCATGCATCAATTTCTTGTCTATTCAGCAAGTTTAGAAATGTCCTCCTGTAATTTGTTGCAGTTCTCCTCGTTTCTATCTCCCCAGTTTAGAGATTGTGTATTGGTTCCCAAAGTCCACGTGGTGAATGGAAATTGTGAACAGCCGTGGCCCCAGCACAGATCCTTGTGGAACATCCCTTCCTACCTTCTGTCACTCTGAATAACTCCACTTTACTCCCACTCTCTACTTTCTGTCTTGTAACCAGCTGACAATCCAGTCTATCATTTGTCCCAACTCCACATTCTCCGACCGTGTCCATTATTCTCCCGTAGGGAATCTTATCAATGCCCATTTGAAAATCCAGATAATTGACATTGACTGCATTACCATTGTCTATCACATCAAAACATTCAATAAGGTTAATCAGGAAAGATATTCCCTTTTGAAATCCACACTGACTGTTCTATGTTCTATTTATTTTTTCTAGATGTTCTTATATTCTCTACTTTAGTCAGGATTGTATTATTTGCTGATGTGAAGCTGACTGGTGTACCATCCCTGGGCATGATCTGTCCCTTTCTTAAACACAGAAATTACATTAGTGATCCACCAGTCCTCTGACACTACACCTTTAGTGAATGAGTTATGAGCCGTACTGCCTGTGCTATCACTTCTCTGCATTCTTTAAAATATGTGAATTTAGTCCATCTCCAAGTTATATGAGTTTAGTCAACACATCCTTTCCTGATTTTAAATTAATTTATCTCATAACTTGTCTTATTATTCAATGTTATGTTTACATGTTCCTTAGTCCGGGGAAAAAGCGAGGTAAAAGAATGTTTGAATATTTCAATCATCTCTCCCTCATTAACTGTGGTATTGTGCTGTCTATCCCTTAATGGTCCAATTCACATCACATTTTTTTATTGTTTGTATCTAGAAAATATTTTATTGTTTTGGCTGATGTGCCTGGATAATTTATATTCATAATGGAGGGGTCACTGTGAAGAATGTGCAAGTCAGTGAGAATTGTCAGCAAGGATTAATCAGCACTGTCTAACTGGAGATGTTAATCAGTGGATCGATTCCTGACATAATTAACAGCAGCAGTTACAGCAGAATTCAACAACTGTCACTTGTGAACTTGCTGATGTGACAGTAAGTGTTCTGACTGAGTGAATCCCTTCCCACTCATAGACCAGGTTCCCCAGTATGAACTCTCTGGTGTCAGCAGATGAGAGCATTGAGTGAATCCGTTCTCACACTGAGAGTAGGTGAATGGTCTCTCCCCAGTGTGAGTGCATTGGTGTGCAGTGAGGGCAGATGAATGTCTGAACCTCTTTTCACAGGCAATGCAGCTGAATGGTTTCTCCTCGGTGTGAATTCGCCAGTGTGAATTCGCCGGTGTGACCAAAGGCCAGATGAATGAGTGAATCCCTTCCCACACACAGAGCAGATGAACGGTTTCTCCCCAGTGTGAGTGCGTTGGTGTGCAGTGAGGTCAGAGGACTGTCTGAACCTCTTTCCACAGTAAGTGCAGCTGAACGGCCTCTCATCAGTGTGGATTCGTTGGTGTAACATGAGGCTGGCTGACTGAGTGAATCTCTTCCCACACACAAGGCAGTCAAATGGCCTCTCCCCAGTGTGAACCCGCTGGTGAGCAGTGAGATTGGATAACTGCCCGAAACTCTTTCCACAGTCAGTGCACCGGAAGGACTTTTCTTCGGTGTAATTTTGCTGGTGTCTCAGCAGGTTGGTTGACTTAGTAAATTCCTTCCCACACATACAACAGGTGAACGGCTTCTCCCCAGTGTGGCTGCGTCGATGGATTTCCAGCAGGGATGGATAATTGAATCCTTTCCCATATTTCTCACATTTCCATATTGTCTCCCCAGTATGACTCCGTCGATGGTTTTCCAACAAGGATGGATAATTGAATCCTTTCCCACATTCCTCACATTTCCAGGGTTTCTCTCCCGTGTGACTGCGCCGGTGAAGTTCCAGCAGGGATGGAAAATTGAAACCCTTCCCACAGTCCTCACATTTCCATGGTTTCTCCATTATGCCAGCTGCAGTGTGACTGCGTCGATGGATTTCTAGTCGGGATGGATAATTAAATTGTTTCCCACAATCCCGACATTTCCACGGTTTCTCCATGATGCCGGTGTCCTTGTGACTGTCCAGGTTGGATGATCAGTTGAAGCCTCATTCACACAAACACGTGTATGGTTTCTCCCCGCTGTCAGGCTTTGCAACCAGAGAAACCTCTTCCCACAGTCAGTATACTGACTCTATCGCTCCGGTGTGAGCGCTTCCTGATCCTGTTATAAAAGAATAGAATGAGACAAAGTCAGATCACAGAAGGAGACAGTCACCCTGAAGTTAGAAATCCTTTTATTTCTGAGACAAATCACGATTTTACAAAAGTCATCAGTCAGTACAGACATAAATTTAGAACACACAATTCTAGTTTCTATGGAACATTTCTCCCTCACTTGTTGCACAAAAGCTGTAAATCACCATCCTGCACATTTTTGCTCCTTCCTGGGCTGAAATCATAGAGTTACAGCACAAAAAGAGTCCCAGCCATCGGACATCTATCTATTCTAATCCCATTTTATTGAACTTGGTCAAAAGCCTTGCATGATTAAATGATTCTGAAATGTTGTTAGCGTTCCTGCCTCTACCACCCTTTCAGGTAGTGACTTCCAGATTCCCACCAGCCTCTGGGTGAAAAAGCTTTCCCTCAAATCCCCTACCCTAAATCTGTCCCCTGGCTATTGATCTCTCTACTAAGGGGACGAGTACCTCCCTATCTATGTCCCTCATAATATCGTACACCTCAAATATGTGCCACTCGGGTTCCCCTGCTCTGGGGAAAATAACCCATTATTTTCAAACACTTTAGCTTAGGCAACATCCTGGTGAATCTCCTCCACACTCTCTGGGGTGCAATAATATCCTTCCTATAGTGTGGCGACCACAACTGCACACAATGATCCTGCTGTGGCTGAACAAGTGTTTCATACAGCTCCATCAGATCATCCCTGCTCTTATATTCTATGATGTGGAGATGCTGTCGTTGGACTGTAGTAAGCACAGTAAGAAGTCTTACAACACCAGGTTAAAATCCAACATGCTTGTTTCAAACACTAGCTTTCAGAGCACTGCTCCTTCCTCAGGTGAATATTCTATGCTTTGGCTAATAAAGCCAAGTGTCCCATCTGCCTTCTGAACCAGCTGATGTCCCTGTGCTGCTCCCTCTGACCCTCCACTACCCAGCGTCCTGCCCTTCATTGTTACGTCACCAAGATAGCCGCGTCTGCGCTCTGCTCCCCGCTGGAAAAAAGATGGCGGACGTTAACCTGGGCCTGTTCCCGGGGAAAGCACCGACGCTGCAAACGCGGGAGCCGCAGGTTGTTATTGGGGGTTTGCGGTCTGCACCGGGTGTTAATGAACTCTCTTCCCACCCACGCAGACGCAGGAGCCCCTCCCGCCGCTGCCGGTTGCCGAGCGACAAACAGGCGTCTCGCCTTCACTATCATTCAGTCTGCGCATGCTCGAAACACTGGAAGAACCGCGCATGCGTTCAGATCTCCAGTTGGTAGAGGGCATTCCCACCGCGGGGAAGGCTGGGTAAATTCCCCGCCATTAGAGGTCTTTGTTTGTTCATATTCGCTGCTCCTGAGGCTGCGCTAATACCCGGTTCAGCCTCGTGCAGCCGCGCATACTCCGGGAAGTAGGCTTTCGGGGGCGGAGCTTTTGTGGATTCACCCATTCACAGAGAGAAACATTATGGGTCATTGAAAAATAAAATGTTATAAGTCATGGCCTCATTTTGTTTCATCCTCCAAACACCTAAACTTTATCTGATGTGTAATCATAGAATCATAGAAAGTACAATCATAGAATTTACAGTGCAGAAGGAGGCCATTCGGTCCATCGAGTCTGCACCGGCTCTTTGAAAGAGCACCCGACCCCAAGCCCACACCCCACCCCACCCCAAGCCCATCCCCACAACCCAGTCACCCCATCCAACACAAAAGGGCAATTTTTGGACACTAAGGGCAATCCACCTAACCTGCACATCTTTGGACTGTGGGAGGAAACCGGAGCACCCAGAGGAAACCCACGCACACACGGGGAGAACATGCAGACTTCACACAGACAGTGACCCAAGCCGGCAATCGAACCTGGGACCCTGGAGCTGTGAAGCAATTGGGCTAAACACCATGCTACCGTGCTGGCCATAATGTTGGAGAGTGTTGACTTCCGGGTGCGGCTATGAGGGAGTAAGTCGCACATTTGGTGGCTCCTGCTCTGGCCAGACGTTTGGACCCCCCCCCACCCCCCTTCCCGGCTGTTTTGCATTTTCAGGCGCTGGATTTGGAGGCATAGTTAACTAGCCATTGGTTCCACACCTGGTGTATGGAACAGAGAACCCAAAGGGCTCGAAAAGGGAGAAATAAGAAGCTAAGCACGGGTTGGGTGGAGGCTGCGGCAGAGGACAATATGGTTGGTGTCCAGACCCCTGGTGTGCCGGCCCAACCATCAACGGAGGAATTGATGCGGGTCATTCAAGAGGGCTTCGCTAGGCAGAAACGGGACTGTTTAGACCTGATAAAGGATATGGTTGAGCGGATCAAGCGCAGGCTATTTAGCACAGGGCTAAGTCACTGGCTTTGAAAGCAGGCCAGCAGCATGGTTCAATTCCCGTAACAGCCTCCCCGAACAGGCGCCGGAATGTGGTGACTAGGGGCTTTTCACAGTAACTTCATTTGAAGCCTACTTGTGACAATAGGCAATTTTCATTTTCATTTCATTTCAGGCTGGATGCCCAGGATCGGACGATTCAGAAGCTGGAGAACGCGCTGGCTGATCAGGAGGAGCATGAAACGACGGTGGAGATGGAGTTGGGGATGCTGAAGGATCAGCAAAAAAGGCTGCTGGAGAAGGTAGAGGACCTGGAGAATAGGGCCTGCCAGCAGAACTTAATAATTGTTGGTCTCCCGGAGGGGGCTGATGCTGGCGCGTTTATGGTGAATATGTTTCAGACGTTGCTGGGGTTCGAGGCTTTTCCCCGACCAGTGGAGGTGGTCCGGGGATACAGAGCGTTGGCTAGGAAGCCGTGGCAGGGGGACCACCCTCGGGCTATGATGGTCAAGTTCCACAGGTTCAGGTGATGGAGCTGTTAGCGGAATTTGGGGGCTTCTCGGGCTATAAGTTAAATTTAGGCAAGAGTGAGGTATTTGTAGTACACCCGGGTGATCAGGAGGAGGGAATTGGGAGACTCCCATTTAAGAGGGCAGTGAAGAGTTTCAGATACCTGGGGGTGCAGGTGGCCAGGAGTTGGGGGACTGTCCATAAGCTTAATTTTACCAGGCTGGTGGAGCAGATGGAAGAGGAATTTAAAAGGTGGGACATGGTGCCGCTATCGTTGGCGGGTAGAGTACAGTCCGTCAAAATGACGGTTCTCCCGAGGTTCTTGTTCCTTTTTCAGTGTTTGCCCATCTTTATCCCTAGGGCCTTTTTTAGAAGGGTTACGAGCAGCATCATGAGCTTTGTTTGGGCGCATGGGACCCCGAGGGTGAAGAGGGTCTTCTTGGAGCAGGGTAGAGATGGGGGGGGGGCTGGCGTTACCCAATCTCTCGGGGTATTATTGGGCTGCCAATGTGTCGATGGTGCGCAAGTGGGTAATGGAGGGGGAGGGGGCAGCATGGAAACGGATGGAGAGGGCGTCCTGTGGAGATACAAGCCTGGGGGCCCTGGTAACGGCACCGTGGCCGCTCCCTCCTACGAGGTATACCACGAGTCCGGTGGTGGCGGCTACCCTCAAGATTTGGGGGCAGTGGAGGCGACATAGGGGAGAAGTGGGGAGCTCGATGGAGGCTCCGTTAAGGGGGAACCATAGGTTCGTCCCCGGAAACATTGATGGGGGATTTCAGGGTTGGTACAGAGCGGGCATCAGACAGCTGAGGGACCTGTTTATTGATGGGAGGTTTGCGAGCCTGGGGGAGTTGGAGGAGAAATTTGGGCTCCCCCCGGGGAACATGTTCAGGTATCTGCAGGTAAAGGCATTTGCTAGGCGGCAGGTGGAGGGATTCCCTTCGCTTCCCGCGAGGGGGGTGAGCGACAGGGTGCTTTCGGGGGTCTGGGTCGGAGAGGGGAAGATATCTGATATCTACAAAGTTATGCAGGAGGCGGAGGAGGCATCAGTAGAGGAGCTGAAAGCTAAGTGGGAGGGGGAACTGGGGGAACAGATCGAAGACGGGACATGGGCTGATGCCCTGGAGAGGGTTAATTCTTCCTCCTCGTGTGCGCGGCTTAGCCTCATCCAATTCAAGGTGCTGCACCGGGCCCACATGACTGGGACAAGGATGAGTAGGTTCTTTGGGGGTGAAGACAGGTGTGTCAGGTGCTCGGGGAGTCCAGCGAACCATGCCCATATGTTCTGGGCATGCCCGGCGCTGGAGAAGTTCTGGAAGGGGGTGGCGAGGACAGTATCGAGGGTGGTGGGATCCAGGGTCAAGCCAGGATGGGGACTCGCGATTTTTGGGGTTGGGGTGGAGCCGGGAGTGCAGGAGGCGAAAGAGGCCGGTGTGCTGGCCTTTGCATCCCTAGTAGCCCGGCGAAGGATCTTGCTACAATGGAAGGATGCGAGGCCCCCAAGCGTGGAGACCTGGATCAATGACATGGCGGGTTTCATTAAGCTAGAGAAGGTCAAATTCGCCCTGAGAGGGTCGGTACAAGGGTTCTTTAGGCGGTGGCAACCTTTTAAGAACATAAGAACATAAGAACATAAGAACTAGGAGCAGGAGTAGGCCATCTGGCCCCTCGAGCCTGCTCCGCCATTCAATTAGATCATGGCTGATCTTTTGTGGACTCAGCTCCACTTTCCGGCCCGAACACCATAACCCTTAATCCCTTTATTCTTCAAAAAACTATCTATCTTTACCTTAAAAACATGTAATGAAGGAGCCTCAACTGCTTCACTGGGCAAGGAATTCCATAGATTCACAACCCTTTGGGTGAAGAAGTTCCTCCTAAACTCAGTCCTAAATCTACTTCCCCTTATTTTGAGGCTATGTCCCCTAGTTCTGCTGTCACCCGCCAGTGGAAACAACCTGCCCGCATCTATCCTATCTATTCCCTTCATAATTTTAAATGTTTCTATAAGATCCCCCCTCATCCTTCTAAATTCCAACGAGTACAGTCCCAGTCTACTCAACCTCTCCTCATAATCCAACCCCTTCAGCTCTGGGATTAACCTAGTGAATCTTCTCTGCACACCCTCCAGCGCCAGTACGTCCTTTCTCAAGTAAGGAGACCAAAACTGAACACAATACTCCAGGTGTGGCCGCACTAACACCTTATAAAATTGCAACATAACCTCCCTAGTCTTAAACTCCATCCCTCTAGCAATGAAGGACAAAATTCCATTTGCCTTCTTAATCACCTGTTGCACTTGTAAACCAACCTTCTGTGACTCATGCACTAGCACACCCAAGTCTCTCTGAACAGCGGCATGCTTTAATATTTTATCGTTTAAATAATAATCCCGTTTGCTGTTATTCCTACCAAAATGGATAACCTCACATTTGTCAACATTGTATTCCATCTGCCAGACCCGAGCCCATTCACTTAACCTATCCAAATCCCTCTGCAGACTTCCAGTATCCTCTGCACTTTTCGCTTTACCACTCATCTTAGTGTCATCTGCAAACTTGGACACATTGCCCTTGGTCCCCAACTCCAAATCATCAATGTAAATTGTGAACAATTGTGGGCCCAACACGGATCCCTGAGGGACACCACTAGCTACTGATTTTCTCGACTTTCTGGCTCAACGATAGGGTACGGGGACAGTAGCAGCAGCAACCCGGGGGGGGGGGGGGGGGGGAGGGGGGGAAGGGGGAGGGAAAAGGGGGGGGGGGTGGACGATGACTATGTTTGTTTATTTAATTTAAATTTATTTTGAAGTTCTTTTGTTGTTCATTGGGGTTGGGGGGGTGGGGGGATGTGATACATGGGTCGATACGGTCTGGGGGTGGTATGGTTATTATGGGTTATTTTGTTGCATTTCATTGTTTGTCGTTATGTTTTATATTTTCTGTAAAAAATTCCAATAAAAATTATATTTAAAAAAAAAAGGTTCCACAGGTTCCTGGACAAGGAGTGTGTTCTCCAGTGGACCAAACATACACGGAGCTGCAAATGGGACAACAGCATTTTGCGCGTTTAACAAGATCTGAGTGTGGAGGTCGCCAGAAGGAGGGCAGGCTTCAATCAAGTTAAAGCGATCCTGTTCAAGAAGCAGGAGAAATTCGGACTGTTATACCCGGCGCGTCTTTCGGTTACTCATGAGGACCAGCACCATTATTTCGAGTCGCCCGAGGACGCGATGGAGTTTGCTAAGAGGAAAGGGCTGGTGCCGAACTGAGAACTTATTGTTTTAAGTTGTAAAGTTTTTTTGAATGATGGTTGTATGTTTTCTTTTTCTTTTTTCTTCTGTATTTGAGTTTCGTTGAAGACAGGGGAAGTAAAAAGATTCAGTTTCTGCGGGTTTCTGTGTTTTAGTGGGGGTGGTTGGTGGGGCTTTTTACTCTGTATTACTTTGATTTGCACTACTGTGAGGGTTTGCTCTGTTTTTTTTTTGTGCTGCTGTTTTTTTTTCCCTTTAATTAGGCGAGTGTTTGGGGCTGGTTTGAGGAGAGAAATGGTTTCGATGGGCGGGCAGGGTGGAGGGGAGTTAGGGAACAATAGGTGGGAGACTTCTTGGTGCCGGGACGGGGGTCACCAGGCTAGCTGGGTGAGCTAGTCTTCGGAAGCACAGTGGGGGGGGGGGGGGGTGCATATGTTTAGTTTATGGATGGGGTTAGGTTACAAAGTGTTGTTGCTAGGGGGAGTCGGGGTAGTTGTTCTGCTGGCGAGGGAGGGACTTGGTCCGAGGAACAGAGGGGAGGTCGGGGGGTGGGGGCAGCCAGGAGGCGGGTCGATGGAGGTGCATGTGCTGGGGGCGGGCCCAGGAAAGGGGATGGCTGATCGGTGAGATTGGGGAGGCACATGGTGCACCCTCAACTAGGCTGGTCACCTGGATTGTTAGAGGATTAAATGGGCCAGTTAAGAGGACACGGGTGTTCGTGCATCTGAGGGCCCTGAAGCCAGACGTGATAATGCTGCAGGAGACACACCTGAAAGTGGCGGATCAGATCAAGTTGAGGAAGGGTTGGGTCAGTCAGGTTTTTCATTCGGGGTTGCATACTAAGAAAGAGGGTTTGCGATTCTGGTGAACAAGTGGGTGCAATTTGAGGTGGGTAGTATAGTCTTGGATGGGAGATGTCGTTATGACATGGTTAGCGGAAAGCTGGAAGGGATGAAGGTAGTTTTGGTTAACCTGTACGTGCCAAATTGGGATGATGTGGAATTTATAAAGACGGTGCTGGGGATGACACCTTACCTGGACTCTCACTAGTTGGTTATGGGAGGGGACTTCAATACAGTCATCGATCCCGGCCTGGACCGGTCTTGTTCAAAAACAGGTTAGGGTGCCAGCAATATCAAAGGAACTGAGAGGGTTCATGGAGCAGATGGGCGGGGGGGGGGGGGGGGCTGACCCATGGAGGTTCAGGCAGCCAACGGGGAAGGAGTTCTCTTTTTATTCGCATGTCCATAGGTTCTATTCCCGGATCGCCTTTTTTATTTTGAGCAGGGATTTATTGACGGGGGGTGGCGGATACGGGGTACTCGGCAATCACCATTTCGGATCATGCTCCATATTGGGTCGAACTGAAGGTTAGTGAAGAAAGCTCTCAGCGCCCACAATGGAGGTTAGAAGTTGGATTGTTGGCGGACGAGGCGGTGTTGAGAGGCTGAGGAAATGTATGCAAAACTCCCTGCATATCAATTACACGGGGGAAGTCTCAGCAACGGTGGTCTGGGAGGCACTTAAGGCAGTGGTGAGAGGGGAGTTGTTTTCAATTTGGGCTCATAAGGACAGGACAGGTAGGCAGAAACGGACCGACTGGTAAAGGAGATCTTGCAGATAGACAGGAGATATGCGGAGACCCTGGGGGTGGAGTTCTTAAGGGAACGGCGGAGGCTGCAGGTGGAGTTTGTGATGCTGTCCACAGGTAAGGCAGTGGAGCAGCTTCGAAAGGTGAGGGGTGCGATCTACGAGCATGGGGAGAAAGCCAGCAGAATGCTTGCACAGCAGCTGAGAAAGAGGGAGGCAGCCAGGGCAATAGGAAAGGTGGCTGATGGGGATGGAAGGTTGGTAAGGGATGGGGCTGGGCTGAATAAGGCGTTCAGGGACTTTTACAGTGGGCTCTATAGCTTGGAACCTGCCATGGGCCCAGAGGTGATGAGACACTTTTTGGATGGGCTGACCTTCCCAAAGGTGGGTAGGCAGCTGGTAAATGGGCTGGGGGCCCCAATTAGGCTGAAGAGATATTTGAGGGATTGAAGGCCATGCAGCCGGGTAAAGCTCTGGGGCTGGATGGGTACCCGATGGAATTTTATAAAAAGTTCTTTGGGATATTGGGCTGGTGTTGGTCAAGGTTTTTAATGAGGCAAGGGACAGTGGGGTGCTGCCCCGACGATCCAGGCCACCATCTCCATTATATTGAAACGGGACAAGAGAGCTATCTGGGTCCTATAGGCTGATATCCTTTTTTAAATTTAGAGAACCCAATTCATTTTTTCCAATTAAGGGGCAATTTAGCGCAGCCAATCCACCTACCCTGCACATCTTTGGGTTGTAGGGGCGAAACCCATGCAAACACGGGGGGAATGTGCAAACTCCACATGGACAGTGACCCAGAGCCGAGATCGACCCTGGGACCTTGGCTCCGTGAGGTTGCAGGGCTAACCCACTGTGCCACCGTGCCGCCCAGATTTCCCTTCTTAATGTGGATGCCAAATTGCTGGCCAAATTCTTGGCCTCCAGGATTGAAGCTTGTGTGCCAAGTGTTATGGAGGACCAAACTGGGCTTGTTGAGGGCAGGCAGCTGGTGGTATATATATAAGAAGCTGCTCAATGTGATCATGATGCCCCTGGAAAGAAGGGAGGTTGAAGTAGTTATGGCGATGGATGCGGAAATGGCGTTCAACCGGGGGAATGGGACTATTTATGGGAGGTGATGGGACGTTTTGGGTTCGGGAAGGGCTTTATCGACTGGCTTAGGCTGTTGTACCAGGCCCCGGAGGCTAGTGCGAGGTTGAATAGGACGACTTCTGACTACTTTAAACTGTACCGGGGGACAAGACAGGGGTGCCCCCTCTCCCCACTGCTGTTTGCGTTAGTTCTAGAGCTGCTGGCAATTCCTCTGAGGGCTTCAAAGGGCTGGTCCGTGGGGGGGTGCAACACAGAGTCCCGCTGGAAGGGGCTGGTCTGTGGGGGGGGGGGGGGGGCAACACAGAGTCTCGCTGGAAGGGGCTGGTCCATGGGGGGGGGTGCAACATAGAGTCCCGCTGGAAGGGGCTGGTCCGTGGGGGGGGGGAGGGGGGGGAACACAGAGTCCTGCTGTTCGCAGACGAGCTGCCCCTATACGTTTCAGATCTGGTGGTGGGAATGGGCGAAATCGTGGAGATCTAGGGGGAATTTGGCCGGTTTTTGGGGTATAAACTGAACATGCCAAAGAGTGGGATGTTTATAGTTCAGGCGAGGGGTCAGGAGGGTCGGCCAAAGGAGCTGCCGTTTAGGTCGGTTGGGGACAGTTTCAGGTATTTAGGAATACAAGTGAAGGGCAGCACGGTGGCCTAGTGGTTAGCACAACCGCCTCACAGCACTGAGGTCCCAGGTTCGATCCCGGCTCTGGGTCAGTGTCCGTGTGGAGTTTGCACATTCTCCCCGTGTCTGCGTGGGTTTCGCCCCCACAACCCAAAAATGTGCAGAGTAGGTGGATTGGCCACGCTAAATTGCCCCTTAATTGGAAAAATGAATTGGGTAATCTAAATTTATTTAAAAAAAGGAATACAGGTGGTGCGGGACTGGGGCCGGTTACACAAGTTGAACTTGTCCTGGTTGGTTGAACAAATGAGGGGCGAGTTTCGGAGGTGGGATGCGCTCCCGTTGGTGTTAGCTGGGAGAGTGCAGATGGTCAAAATGACGGTCCTGCCGAGATTTTAGTTTGTGTTTCAGTGTCTCTCCATTTTCACTGTGTGTTTCTTTTTTGTGAGGATCAATAAAATTATCCTGGGCTTTGTATGGGCGGGTAGGTTCTCGCGAGTGAAGAAGGTGATGCTTGAGTGGAATCAGGGGGAAGGGGGGGCTTGCGTTGCAGAATTGTAGCAATTATTATTGGGTGGCCAACATAGCTATGATAAGGAAGTGGGTGGTGGTGGGGTGATGAGGGGTCGGTTTGGGAGCGGATGGAGGCAGCCTCATATAGAGGCAGCAATCTGGGGGCATTGGTAACGGTGCCTCTGCCGTTCCCGCAAGTGCACTTCTCCACCAGTCCTGCAGTGATGGAGGCCCTGAGGGTCTGAGGTCAGTGGAGGATGCTCGTGGGAGCAGTGGGGGCATTGAATGGGGAGCTTGAATGGAGGTCCCGAATATGGCTGTGGGCGGGAATTGAGAGGATGGGGGACCTGTTTTTAGAAGGGAGCTTTCCTGAGATGCAGACCGAGGAATTGAAACATAAGTGGGAGGAGGAGCTTGGAGGGCGGGGGAGATGGGGGTCGGGAGGGAGATAGAAGAGGGCCTGTGGGCGGACACGCTGGGGGGGGGGAGGTAGAGGAGGGTCTGTGGGCGGACACGCTGGGGGGGGGATAGAGGAGGGCCTGTGGGCGGACACGCTGGGGGGGGGGGGATAGAGGAGGGCCTGTGGGCGGACACGCTGGGGAGGGATAGAGGAGGGCCTGTGGGCGGACACGCTGGGGGGGGGATAGAGGAGGGCCTGTGGGCGGACACGCTGGGGGGGGGGATAAAGGAGGGCCTGTGGGCGGACACGCTGGGGGGGGATAGAGGAGGGCCTGTGGGCGGAAACGCTGGGGGGGGGGGAGATAGAGGAGGACCTGTGGGCGGACACGCTGGGGGGGGGAAGGATAGAGGAGGGCCTGTGGGTGTACACGCTGGGAGGGGGGATAGAGGAGGGCCTGTGGGCGGACACGCTGGGGGGGGGGATAGAGGAGGGCCTGTGGGCGGACACGCTGAGGGGGGGATAGAGGAGGGCCTGTGGGCGGACACGCTGGGGGGCGGATAGAGGAGGGCCTGTGGGCGGACACGCTGGGGGGGGATAGAGGAGGGCCTGTGGGCGGACACGCTGGGGGGGTGGGAAGGATAGAGGAGGGCATGTGGGCGGACACGCTGGGGGGGGATAGAGGAGGGCCTGTGGGCGGACACGCTAGGGGGCGGATAGAGGAGGGCCTGTGGGCAGACACGCTGGGGGGGGGGGGATAGAGGAGGGCCTGTGGGCGGACACGCTGGGGGGGTGGGAAGGATAGAGGAGGGCATGTGGGCGGACACGCTGGGGGGGATAGAGGAGGGCCTGTGGGTGGACACGCAGGGAGGCGATAGAGGAGGGCCTGTGGGCGGACACGCTGGGGGGGGGGGGATAGAGGAGGGCCTGTGGGCGGACACGCTGGGGGGGGGATAGAGGAGGGCCTGTGGGCGGACATGCTGGGGGGGGGGATAGAGGAGGACCTGTGGGCGGACACGCTGGGGGGGGGGAAGGATAGAGGAGGGCCTGTGGGTGGACACGCAGGGGGGGGGATAGAGGAGGGCCTGTGGGCGGACACGCTGGGGGGGGGGATAGAGGAGGGCCTGTGGGCGGAAACGCTGGGGGGGGGGGGATAGAGGAGGGCCTGTGGGCGGACACGCTGGGGGGGGGGGGATAGAGGAGGGCCTGTGGGCTGAAACGCTGGGGGGGGGGGATAGAGGAGGGCCTGTGGGCGGATGCGCTGAGCAGGGTCAAGGCGACTGCAATGTGTGTCAGGCTCAGTCTGATCCAATTCAAGGTTGTTCACTGGGCCCACATGACAGTGGCCCTGATGAGTAGATTCTTTGGGATAGAGGGCGGGTGCGCAAAATGTGTGGGAGGACCAGTGAACAATGTCCACATGTTCTGGTCGTGTCCAAAACTCAGGGGATTTTGGCAGGGATTTGCGGACGTCATGTCTGGAGTTTTGAAAACAAGGGTGGCGATGAGTCCAGAGGTGGCAATTTTTGGGGTTTCAGAGGACCCGGGAGTCCAGGAGGAGAAAGAGGCAGACGTTTTGGCCTTTGCTTCCCTGGTAGCCCGGAGACGGATACTACTAGCCTGGAGGGAGTCAACGCACCCAAAGTCGGAGATCTGGCTTTTGGACATGGCGAGCTTTCTCGGCCTGGAGAAGATTAAGTTTGCCTTGAGAGGGTCGCTGCTAGGATTCGCCTGGGGGTGGCAACCATTCATCGACTTCTTCGCGGAGAATTAATCGTCAGTTGGGGGGGGGGGGGGGAAAGAGGGGGTTTAGGGTAGCATAGAATAGGAGGTCAATTAAGCAGGCCTTGGTGGGATGGGAGGTGGTGATTGCACTATGTTTATTGTTCTTTGTACATTGTCGTTTATAATGCCAAAAATACCTTATTAAAATTGTTTATTAAAAAAACAATCAGGATAGGATTAAACACACTGGTATCCATCAGAAGGAGTAAATTTAAAGTGAACAGGGATGTGGAATCTATATTTAGAAAATATGAAAGTAAAGTAGCCACAGTCCCAGATGACTCAGGGGCAGCACGGTAGCATGGTGGTTAGCATAAATGCTTCACAGCTCCAGGTTCCCAGGTTCGATTCCCAGCTGGGTCACTGTCTCTGCGGAGTCTGCACACCCTCCCCGTGTGTGCGTGGGTTTTCTCCGGGTGCTCTGGTTTCCTCCCACAGTCCAAAGATGTGCGGGTTAGGTGGATTGGCCATGCTAAATTGCCCGTAGTGTCCTAAAAAAAAGAAAGGTTAAGGGGGGGGTTGTTGGGTTACGGGTATAGGGTGGATACGTGGGTTTGAGTAGGGTGATCATTGCTCGGCACAACATTGAGGGCCGAAGGGCCTGTTCTGTGCTGTACTGTTCTATGTTCTATGACCATAGACCATTTTCCCCTTTGAGGGGGAGAGCTGACTGGTGGTGATTTAACCTGAGGATCACCACACCTCAGACGAGGAGCAGGGTTGAGTTTCCTCGGAATGGTTTCCTGGTCCTGGAACGGACGCTGCGTTTATGAATAACCTCAGCCGGGACGAGAATTGAATCCGTGCTCCTGGCCTCGCTCTGCATCACTAAAAATTGTAAATACATCTAGATCAAAACAGAAGTTCATGCACGGACTTTAAAGATTCTCCAGCTCTCTGTTCACCTGCATCCACCTTGTGGATATTTTCTAAATAAGAAAGTGGGGCTGGTTTAGCTCAGTTGCTTGGGACAACTGGTTCATGATGCAGAGCCAGTCTAACAGCGTGGGTTCAATTCCTGTACCAGCTGATGTTTCATAAAGGCAGAGCCCGATCCGGGACCAGTAAACCATTCCGAGGAAACTCACCTCCAGTCCCGGAGATCATCATCCCCATAATCCAGGACCAGTAAACCATTCCGAGGAAACTCACCTCCAGTCCCGGAGATCAGCATCCCCATAATCCGGGACCAGTAAACCATTCCGAGGAAACTCACCTCCAGTCCCGGAGATCAGCATCTCCCAGATGTGGGTCCAGTAAACTGTTCCCACCTGAGCCAGGGTCATACGTCTTTTCTGTCTATTTAGCTGATGCATTAAATCAAAACTGTTGCTCCTTAATCAACTGTTTTGAAATCACCAATGATTTCAACCCCCTTTTGGATAATCTGTGACTCCCGGACACTTGTCCATGAGAGTAAGGGAAGGTCTGAGAACTGAAATAATCCAGAGTAATGATGAGGTGTTAGTGGTGGCTCAGTGGTTACATTCTTATCTCTGAGTCAGGAGGTTGTGGGTTCAAATCCACCTCCAGAAACATGAGCATCAAATCCAGGTTGATATTCTGATGCAGTCCTGAGGGAGCACTGCGCTGTCAGAGGTCCCATCTTCCAGATCAGACCTTTAACTCTGGTCCCATCTGCCCTCAGTTAGGTGTAAACGTTCCCATGTTGTTATTCCGAAGAGCAGGGGTGATCTCCCTGGTTTACTGCTTAATATTCATCCCTCAACAAACATCACTGAACAGATTCTCTGGTCACAATCACATTTCTGTTTGTGGGATCTTTCTGTGCACATTTGGTGACTGTATTTCCTACATTACAACAGTGACTACACTTCAAAAGAACCTCATTGGCTGTAAAGGGACATCCTGAAGTTGTGAAAGGCGCTATATAAATACAAGTCTCCCATTAACAAAGGAGAAAAGACCCAACAATGGAACAGTCGGTAACAGGACATCAATCAGTCTCCTCTTATCTTAGAGAAATCAAGGTCTCCAACACTGTGTGTTCGACACAAAGCTGATTTAATTCATCTCTATCCAGAAATTAAACTCCAGTTGCAGAGATTCTTTTTTTAAAATAAATTTAGAGTACCCAATTCATTTTTTTCCAATTAAGGGGCAATTTAGCATGTTCAATTCACCTGCCCTGCACATCTTTGGGTTGTGGGGGCAAAACCTACACAAACACTGGGAGAATGTGCAAACTCCAGGCTAACAGTGACCAAGAGCCGGGATCGAACATGGGGCCTCGGCGCCATGAGGTAGCAGTGTTAGCCACTGTGCCACCGTGCTGCGCCCAGTTACAAGGATTATTAACATCAACTGAAATAAACGCCAACTGTCTAGAATGAACATGGTTCAGTCCTGGATGTGATTCACAGCAGCAAGAACAACCGAATCCAGCTCCTGTAACGTGTGAAATCGCTGATGTGTCTGCAGGGTGGATGAATGAGTGAATCCCCTCCCACACTTGGGTGAATGGCATCTCCCCGGTGTGAATTCACTGGTGTTTCTGCAGGGTGGATGAATGATTGAATCCCTTCCCACTCTCGGAGCAGTGAACGGTCTCTCTCTCAGTGTGATCGCATTGGTGAGTCAGCAGATCCATTTTGCTTCTAAAGTTCTTCTCACAGTCAGAACACATGAAATGTCTTGTGTCAGAGTGAACATGTTGGTGTGAAGTGAGATGGGTTAGAGTTATAGAGTTTTACAGCACAAAACAAGGCCCTTTGTCCCATTGTGTCTGTGCCGGCTATCAAGCACCAATCTATTCTAATCTCAGTTTCAGGGATTATTAACATCAACTCAAACAAACTCCATCTGTCAGAATGAACATGGTTCAGTCTTGGATGTGATTAACATCAAAACAGCAGAGTCCTGGAGGCACTTGTGAACTCGCTGGTGTGTCTGCAGGGTGGATGACTGAATGAATCCCTTCCCACAAAGAGAACAGATGAACGCTCCCTCCCTGATGTGAATGCGCTGGTGTTTCAGCCGGAGGGACTGCTGGGTGAATCCCTTCCCACACACGGAGCAGGTGAATGGCCTCTCTCCAGTGTGAATGCGTTGGTGAATCAGCAGATCCATTTTGCTGTTGAAACTCTTCTCACATGCGGAACGTTTAAAAGGTCTCGTGTCAGAGTGAACACATTGGTGTGAAGCGAGGTATTGTCACGAGCAATCTTAATGTAACCCTATTTGTAACAATAATAAAGATTGTGTGTTTGGGTATTTTAAGGAGCAGGTAGAATTTCCTTCATTCGCCCTGTTGTCCCCTCAGATATTCCATCTGTTTTTGGTTAATGTGTCTGAAGTCTTTGCGTTCTTCCAGTCTGTCTCCAATTCTCCTTCCTGTCTCGGGTATATGGGTCCAGGTAGCTTGGTGTTGTCTAGTTGTCTGTCTTGTCTCCAGCACGTATTGTTGTCTCTCAATAATAACTGTGCTCCTTCGGCGATGAGGACCTGGGTTCGATCCCAGCCCTGGGTTCCAACCTCGCCCTGGGCCACTGTGTGGAGTTTGCACATTCTCCCAGTGTCTGCGTGGGTTTCACACCCCCCAACCCAACGATGTGTAGATTAAGTGGATTGGCTACGCTAAATTGCCCCTTAATTGTAAAAAAATATAATTGGGTACTCTAAATTTAAAAAAAATAAAATAATGACTGCTGTTGTCCTTGTCTTCTGGTCTCATGGACATATCCATGTTGGATCCAAGCTCCCGGATTGTCTGTTTTTCTCTCTGGGTGAGATTCTGTTTGTCTCTTATATTTCATTGTGACAGGGCAGAGACCTGATTGAATGGATTCAAACATGGGAGTTCTGGGAAAGATGGGCAAGGATTTGGAAGGTGGCAACATGTTCAAAGAGTTTGGAGAGGAGATGGAGGTTGAAGATGGGCAGTAATTTGTAAGGATGGCAGGGTCAAGGGTTTGTTTTATTGAGGAGCGGGTGATGATGGCAGATTTGAAGGACAGAGTGAGAAATGTTGACAATATCCATGGACACAGGGTAGTTGGCTGATCAGTAGCTCAGTGGGAATAGGGTCGATGGAGCAGGAGCTGGGTCTCATGGACAAGATGAGCTCTGAGAGGGCATGAAGGGAGATGGGAGAGAAACTAGAGAAAGATGTGGGTTCAGGGCTCGGGAAAGGATGACATTTATACACAGTTTGGTCCGATCAGCTCGTGGAAGGGAAGCAGCAGAGGCAGCTGATCGGATTTACTCAATCTCAGTCACAAAGAAGCTCCACAAGCTCCTCACACTTCTTGTTGGAGGTGAGGATGGAAGAGACAGGGGAGAGCGAGAGAACTTCAAAAGGAACTAACTTGTGTCAGAGATATTAAAAAGTTTCAACACACTGCGTATTTAACATAAATCTAATTTATTTAACTTTTAGCCAGAATGTTAGCCCCTGTAAATGGGCTGGAGTTTGTTATCAGCAGAAAGAGACCCAAATGAACATGGTTCAGTCCTGAATGTGAGGAACAGCAAAACCCAATCACTGTGGTTACTTGTGGCCTTGTTGGTGTCTCAGCAGGTGGGTTGAAGTGATGAATCCCTTCCCACACTCACAGGTGAATGGTCTCTCCCCAGTGTGAACCTGCTGGTGATTCTGCAGGCCAGATGACTCAGTGAATCCCTTCCCACACTTGGAGCAGGTGAATGGCCTCTCCCCAGTGTGAATTCGCTGATGTACAGTGAGGTGAAATGCGTGTCTGAACCCAGTCCCGCAGAGAGAGCACCTGTACGGTCTCTCGTCAGTGTGAACACGTTGGTGGATCATCAGTTCCCCAGAACTTTTAAAGCACTTCCCGCAGTCTGGACATTGAAACGGTCTCTCATCAGAGTGAACTCGCTGATGCTTCTGCAGGTTGGATGAAACAGCAAATCCCTTCCCACACTTGGAGCAGGTGAATGGTCTCTCCCCAGTGTGAACCCGCTGGTGTGTGGACAGAGTGGATGACCGAGTGAATCCCTTCCCACACTCGGAGCAGGTGAATGGTCTCTCCCCAGTGTGAATTTGCTGGTGTGTGGACAGAGCGGATGACTGAGTGAATCCCTTCCCACATTTGGAGCAGGTGAACGGTCTCTCCCCAGTGTGAATGCGTCGATGAATTTCCAGCTTGGATGGGCAAGTGAATCCTTTCCCACAGTCTGCACATTTGCATAGTTTCTCCTCAGTGTGACTGCATTTGTGGCTTGTAAGGCCTGATGGTCGACTGAATCCTCGTCCACACTCACAACACGTGTACGGTTTCTCCCCACTGTGAACGATGCTTTTTCCTTCCATGTTCAAAGTACGATGATATTCAGGATACGATAAATTGAGGACTCTGTCAGAGGTGATGCTTGGTTTGAGTTTCTGAACTTTGAAGCCTCCCCTTCGAACACGCTGTGAAACTGATTGAAAACAGAAAATAGGGAGTGAGAGATAACCCACAAAAACACAAAGCCAGGTTGTGAAATAGAGCTGAATGAATCTGGTCATTTGTGGGGCCGGCTCTGTGAAAAAGGGACCATGAAAACTGCTGGATTGTCATAAAAATCCAACTGGCCTCTTTGGGAGGAGAGTGAAAGAGGTGAAGAGGGATTTTGTATGTCTACAAGACATATTAAGAGAGTAGTTGGCAAAGCAAATTTGATCTGAGCTTCATCAACAGTAATATTGATATTGAAACTAAGCTTCTTGTGGCACAGTGATTAGCACTGCTGCCTCACAGCGCCAGGGACCCGGGTTCAATTCCGGCCTTGGTGACTGTGTGTGTGGAGTTTGCACTTTCTCCCCGTGTCTGCGTGGATTTCCACCTGGTGCTCAGGTTTCCTCCCATAGTCTAAAGAAGGGTAAGTTAGGTGGATTGGCCTTGATAAATTGTCCCTTAGTGTCCAGGGATGTGCAGATTAGGTGGGGCTACGGGGTTACAGGGACAGGGCAGGGTATGGGCCTCGGCAGGGTGCCCTTTCAGAGAATCAGTGCAGACTCGATGGGCCGAATGGCCTCCTTCTGCACTGTAGGAATTCTATGGTTCTAATTCTAATCTATGAATCTTTATAAAGCTCTGGTCACCACTCTTCAGGAAGAATCTGAAGGTTCTTGGAGAAGGTGCTGAGGAGATTTACCAGAATGGTTCCAGCAAAGGAGGTTGAGGGGAGAATTGATTCAGGTCCACAAGATTATGCCAGATTTCCATCGGGTGGACAAAGAAACTCTGTTTCCATTCACTGATCGTACAAGCAGTCGGGACACAGATTTAAAGTTTTGGGTAAAACCTGGACTGAACGATATAAGATCCCGAGGGGTCTTGACAGGGTGGATGTGGAGAGGATGTTTCCTCTCATGGGAGAATCTGGAACAAGGGGGTCAATGTTGCAAAGTGAGGGGTCTCCCATTTCAGATGGAGATGAGGATTTTCTTTTCTCTTGAGGGTCGTAAGACAGGAGGTGGCAAAGTGATTAGAACTACTGCCTCACAGCACCAGGGACCCAGGTTAAATTCTAACCCTGGGTGACTGTGTGGAGTTTGTACATTCTCCCCGTGTCTGTGTGGGTTCCCTAGGGGGCACCGTTTTCCTCTCACAGTTCAATGGGGCTTTTCACAGTCACTTCATTGTAGTGTTAATGTCAGCCTACTTGTGACAACAAAGATTATTATAAGATTATTATTATAGATGTGCAGGTTAGGTGGATTAGCCATGTGAAATTGCCACTTCGTCTCCAAGGATGTGGACGTTGGGTGGGGTTATGAAGATGGAGTGGGTGGGATAGGGTGGGCCTGGGTGGGGTGCTCTTTCAGAAGGTTGGTGCAGATCTGATGGGCCGATTGGGCTCCTTCTGCACTGGAGGAATTCTATGACTTTGGAACTTTCACCCTTAAAAATGCAGTGGAAGCAGAGTCTTTGAATATTTTTGAGGCAGGGATGGATAGATTCTTGATAAGCAAGGTTATCAGGGTCGGCAGGAATGTGGAATTGAGGTTAAACTTTTTGAGTGATGGAGCAGCCTCGAGGGCCGACTACTAGTTTGTGTGTAAGGAGCAGGCTCGAGGGGACGACTCCTAGTTTGTATGTAAGGAGCAGGCTCGAATGGCCGACTACTAGTTTGTATGTAAGGAGCAGGCTCGAGGCGGTGACTCCTAGTTTGTGTGTAAGGAGCAGGCTCGAGGGGCCGACTCCTAGTTTGTGTGTAGGAGGAGGCTCGAGGGACGACTCCTAGTTTGTGTGTAAGGAGCAGGCTCGAGGGGCGACTACTAGTTTGTATGTAAGGAGCAGGCTCGAGGCGGTGACTCCTAGTTTGTGTGTAAGGAGCAGGCTCGGGGGGCCGACTCCTAGTTTGTGTGTAGGAGCAGGCTCGAGGGACGACTCCTAGTTTGTGTGTAAGGAGCAGGCTCGAGGGGCCGACTCCTAGTTTGTGTGTAGGAGGAGGCTCGAGGGGCCGACTCTTAGTTTGTCTGTAAGGAGCAGGCTCGAGGGGCCGACTCCTAGTTTGTGTGTAAGGAGCAGGCTCGAGGGGACGACTCCTAGTTTGTGTGTAAGGAGCAGGCTCGAGGGGCCGATTCCTAGTTTGTATGTAAGGAGCAGACTCAAGGGATCGACTCCTAGTTTGTGTGTAAGGAGCAGGCTCGAGGGGCCGGCTCCTAGTTTGTGTGTAAGGAGCAGGCTCGAGGGGCGATCCTAGTTTATGTGTAAGGAGGAGGCTCGAGGGGCGACTCCTAGTTTGTGTGTAAGGAGCAGACTCGAGGGGCCGACTCCTAGTTTGTGTGTAAGGAGCAGGCTCGAGGGACCGACTCCTAGTCTGTATGTAAGGAGGATGCTCGAGGGGCCGACTCCTAGTTTGTGTGTAAGGAGCAGACTCGAGGGGCCGACTCCCAGTTTGTGTGTAAGGAGCAGGCTCGAGGGGCCGACTCCTAGTTTGTATGTAAGGAGCAGGCTCGAGGGGCCGACGCCTAGTTTGTATGTAAGGAGCAGGCTCGAGGGGCCGACTCCTAGTCTGTGTGTAAGGAGCAGGCTCGAGGGGCCGATTCCTAGTTTGTGTGTAAGGAGCAGACTCGAGGGGACGACTCCTAGTTTGTGTGTAAGGAGCAGGCTCGAGGGGGCGACTCCTAGTTTGTATGTAAGGAGCAGGCTCGAGGGGCCGATTCCTAGTTTGTGTGTAAGGAGCAGACTCGAGGGGACGACTCCTAGTTTGTGTGTAAGGAGCAAGCTCGAGGGGCCGACTCTTAGTTTGTCTGTAAGGAGCAGACTCGAGGGGACGACTCCTAGTTTGTGTGTAAGGAGCAGGCTCGAGGGGCCGACTCCTAGTTTGTGTGTAAGGAGCAGGCTCCAGGGGCCGACTCCTAGTTTGTGAGTAAGGAGCAGGCTCGAGGGGCCGACTCCTAGTCTGTGTGTAAGGAGCAGGCTCGAGGGGACGACTCCTAGTTTGTGTGTAAGGAGCAGGCTCGAGGGGCCGATTCCTAGTTTGTGTGTAAGGAGCAGGCTCGAGGGACAGACTCCTAGTTTGTGTGTAGGAGGATGCTCGAGGGGCCGACTCTTAGTTTGTCTGTAAGGAGCAGGCTCGAGGGGCCGACTCCTAGTTTGTGTGTAAGGAGCAGGCTCGAGGGGCCGACTCCTAGTTTGTGTGTAAGGAGCAGGCTCGAGGGGCCGACTCCTAGTTTGTGTGTAAGGAGCAGGCTCGAGGGGCCGACTCCTAGTTTGTGTGTAAGGAGCAGGCTCGAGGGGCCGACTCCTAGTCTGTGTGTAAGGAGCAGGCTCGAGGGGACGACTCCTAGTTTGTGTGTAGGAGGAGGCTCGAGGGGCGACTCCTAGTTTGTGTGTAAGGAGCAGGCTTGAGGGGCCGACTCCTAGTTTTGTCTGTAAGGAGCAGGCTCGAGGGGACGACTCCTAGTTTGTGTGTAAGGAGCAGGCTCGAGGGGCCGACTCCTAGTTTGTGTGTAAGGAGCAGGCTCGAGGGGACGGCTCCTAGTTTGTGTGTAAGGAGCAGGCTCGAGGGGCCGACTCCTAGTCTGTATGTAAGGAGCAGGCTTGAGGGGCCAAGAGGCCTGCTCCTAGTTTGTATGTAAGCATGCAGGTACAGCAGGCAGTAAAGAAGATAAGTGGTATGTTGGCCTTGATAGCAAGAGGATTTGAGTCGAGGAGCAGGGATGTCTTGCTGCAATTATACAGGGCCTTGGTGAGGCCACAGCTGGAATATTGTGTGCAGTATCAGTCTCCTTATCTGAGGAATGATGATCTCGCTAAAGAGGAATTGCAGCAAAGTTTTGCCAGACTGATTCCTGGGATGGGAGGGTCTGATGTATGAGAGATTGAATCGGTCAGGATTGTATTCACTGGAGTTCAGAACAATGAGGGGTCTCATAGAAACCTATAGAATGTGGGCTGCACGATGGCGCAGTGGTTAGCACAGTTGCCTCACGTCACCGAGGACCCAGGTACGATCCCGGCCCCGGGTCACTCTCTGTGTGGGGTTTGCGCATCCTCCCTGTCTGCATGGGTCTCACCCCCACAACCCAAAGATATGCAGGGTAGGTACATTGGCCATGCTAAAATTACCCCTTTATTGGGAAAAAAAAGAATTGGGTACTCTAAATTTATGTTTAAAAAAAATAAACCTATAAAATTCTAACAGGGTGAGACAGAGTAGATTCAGGAAGGATGTTCCCGATAGTGGGTGTGTCTAGAAATAGGGGTCTCAGTCTGAGGATACGGGGTAGACCTTTAGGACAGAGATGAGGAGACATTTCTTCACCCAGAGAGTGGTGAGCCTGTGGAATTCGTCGCCACGGGAACTAATTAAGCCCAAAACATTGCATGTTTACAAGAAGTAGTTAGATACAGCACTGAGGGTGAAAGGGATCAAAGGATATGGGGAGAAAGCGGGATTAGGCTATTGAGCCTAATCAGCTCTGATCGTAATGAATGGTGGAGCAGGCTCGAAGGGCCAAATGGTCTCCTCCTGCTCCTATTTTCGATGTTGCTCTGGATCTACGCATGTAAATGGTCCAGGAAGTATGAGGAAGAATGTTTTTACACAGCGAGTGGCAATGACCTTAAACTTGCTGCCAATGATGGAGTTTGGAAATAGACACAATGAATGATTTTTTTTAAAAATTGGACAGAAACCTGAGAGAAATAAAGCTGTGAGGATAGAGAGATAGAGCAGGAGAATGAGACTGAGTGGGGGGGGGGGTGGGCGGGTGGTGGTGGGGAAGGTGGGGGGGTGGGGGGGAGGTGGGGCGGGGAGGGGGAGGGGAGGTGGAGGGGGGGGAGGTGGGGTGGAGGGGGGAGAGGTGGGGTGGAGGGGGGGTGGGGGGGGGAGGTGGGGTGGAGGGGGGGAGAGGTGGGGTGGTGGGGGGGAGGTGTGGGGGAGGGTCCGGCGGCCCCAGGGGAGGGGGGGGGAAGAGGGTCTGGTGGCCGCGGAGGGGGGGTGGGGGTCCGGCGGCGGGGCGGAGGGTCCGGCGGCGGGGCGGAGGCTCCGGCAGGTGAACCGAGAGGCTCTGGAAACTCCGGGAATAAACTGAGTGGATCCCCCTCCCCCTGTTTACACCGAGGGGGGCCGCAGCTCCCAGATCAATGAAGAGCCGCTTTGTATCAGGTTGGCCATTGGTTCCTGAGGTTGTTCCCTGGTCTCCAGCATCGCTTCTTTATCAGTGAATCATTGAATGGTTACAATACAGACTGAAGGGGTAGCACAGTGGCGTGATGTGATGATTCTGATGTGATGTTGAGTTTCACTTCCCCAATGTCCAACCTCCTGTGAAATTGACTGAAAACAGAAAAGAGCGAGTGTGAGAGTGAAATTGAGCTGAATGAATCTGGTCATTTGTGGGGCCGACACTAGGAAAAAGTGACCATGTAAACTGCGGGATTGTCATAAAAACCCAACTGGTTCAGTAATGTCCTTCAGAGAAGGGAAGGTGCCAACTGGTCTGGGCCTTCACGAGACTCTGACTCCGATAGGAGGAGGGAGAGGAGAGGAGACAGTGTGAGAGAGGAGAGGTAGGCAATGAAGGAAAGGGTTTTTACAACTTGACCAGAAATTTGACAAATCTCTCAAACCTTCAGCCTCCATCACCATAAAGGACCAGGGCAGCATGTGTATGAGAACGCATTCACCTACCAATTCCTCTCCCAGTCACACACCGTACTGACATCCTGGACTGGATGAGCAAACATTTACTGCATTTAAACATTGCAAAAAATTATTCCATTGTCTTTGCTTCTCTGCTACAAACTCCATTTCCTCAGCACATACTTGGTAATGGATTTTGTTAAATTTTGTTTTTAATATTTTGGCTTTTGTTTATTTTTAATTAACTTTTTTTTAGATTACCCAATTGTTTTTATCCCAATTGAGGCGTAATTTTAGCGTGGCCAATTCACCTACCCTGCACATCCTTTTGATTGAGGGAGTGAGTCCCACACAGACACAGGGAGAATGTGCAAACTCCATACAGACAGTGACACGGGGCCGGGATCAAACCCGGGTCCTCGGCTAACCACTGAGCCACCGTGCCTGCCCCTAGTGATTTCTTTGAAAACTTCTTTTACAGGATATTGCAAGGGGAGAATTTACAGATGGAAACTCCAATTAAACTTCAGTTCAAGATTTAACAGAGTCACTCCATTCATCAGGATCTGAATATCATTGGGATGTGAATGTGGTAAAAGAAACGTTTCTCTGTTCTGTTCGTTGGAAAAGATTTTCTTTTATTAAAATAAACTTAGAGTACTAAATTATTTTTTTCCAGTTGAAGGGCATGTTTGCATGGCCAATCCACCTAACCTGCACATCTTTGGGTTGTGGAGATGAGACCCAGGAAGATTCACGCAGTGACTCGGGGCCGGCATCTAACCCAATTCCTTAGCGCCATAGGCAGCAGTGCTAGCCACTGCACCACCGTGCCGCCCCCAGGGTTTTGTGTTTCTGACATGCGTCTCCGTGTGACTCAACAGAGCCGCACATGGGGTCAGATATCCATTGAGTTAGTGGGATCCAGAGAGCAGAATTTGCTTGTTTCTTTACTTCCCTGTTGCTACTCTGATCATAGATATCTGGGTCTGTGCAAACCGGGGTAATGGGAGGTCAAGTACCCAGGACGAAGGGCAATGCAGTTTGATGGCCACGTTGTCTGCATTCTGAGCAATGTGGAATAAGCTTCTCCCAGTCACTGAAAATGCTGCCCCCAACAAACATGGCGGCCGCACATGCGCTCTGCTGCTCATTGTCCCGAGTAAAGATGGCGGTCGTTATCCGTACCCGATCACCGGACCCTCGCGGCCCCGCTCCGTGAAACGGAGGAACCAGGAAGTGTTTTTTCCGGGTATGGGCTTGTACAACATTTTTAGAAAACTTTTCCACCCACCGGCCAGATTCATCGCTCCCGCGTTCCACAATATTCCTCTTACCCTTTGTGGATCCGAGAGAAAAGCTCTCCATCGCCATTACCCGCACTGCGCATGCTTCAGTTGCAGTCCTACCCACCCTCACTCATTTCGATTGGTTGGAAGACCAGCCGCTCCGGTGCGGTCCTCCAGTCCCGCCCCCTCTTCCTATTGGTCTGGAGCTGCCGTCAATCACTCTCGACATTGTGATGCAGAGCATGCGCAGTGCAGCTCATCCCCAGGGACAGTCGCTTGTTTGAATCATCTTCAGGCGGGAACGAGGCGGATAAGCGGAGGCAGCGTTAGGGGCAGTGGGTGGGAGGGGAGACTTCACACACACACACACACACCCAGTGGAGGCCTCAACACCCCCAATAACAAACTAGCGGCTTCGCTTTGAAGTGTCCAGCGCTGTCTGTCCCCTGACCATGTGCTGCTGATTTACCAGCTTTATCCTTCACAGTCAGCAAATGTTTTCCCTTTGCTAATATCCATTTACATAGAACATAGAACAGTACAGCACAGAACAGGCCCCTCGGCCCTCGATGTTTCTACTCCACTTCTGAGCTTTTATTGACCATTACATTTTGCAACACTTTTATTCCCTGTAATTCATTCTGTCCGTCCTGAAACGTTAATTCTTTCTCCACAGTTACTGCTTGGCCTGTGGAATATTTTCAGAATGTTCTGAGTTTATTTCAGATTTCCAGAAGCTGCAGTAGTTTGTTTTTATTGAAGTCAGGACGGTGTGTGACTTTGAGCGGTCTTTGCCACAGTTCCCACAGCACAGTGTGGATGCACTGGTGTGTGCAGATGGGATGAAGTAGTGAATGGAGATCTGTAACTCATGGCGTTCCACAGGGATCAGCACTGGGACCTCTGCTGTTTGTTATATATATATATATAAATGATTTGGAAGAAAATGTAGCAGGTCTGATTAGCAAGTTTGCGGATGATACGAAAATTGCAGATGGTGATGAAAATTGTCATAGAATAAACGGGATATAGGTAGGCAGCAAAATTGGGTGGAGAAATGGCAAGTGGAATTTAACCCAGACAAATGCGAGGTGATGCATTTTGGTAGATCCAATTCAGGTGGAAGCTGTAAAATAAATGGCAGAACCATCGGGAGCAGAGACACCGAGAGATCTGGGTGTGCAGGCCCACAGATCCTTAAAAGTGGCAGCACAGATGGAAATGGTGGTGAAGAAAGCAGACAGCAAGCTTGCCTTCATAGGACGGGGTATTGAGTATAAAAACTCAAAAGATTATGTTCCAGTTACATAGAACGTTGTGTAGGCCACATTTGGAATACTGTGTCCAATTCTGGTCACCACACTACCAGAAGGACGTGGAGGCTTTGGAGAGAGTTCAGAAAAGGTTTACCAGGATGTTGCCTGGTATGGAGGGTATAGCGATGAGGAGAGATTGAATAAACTGGGATTGTTCTCCTTGGAGAGACAGAGGCTGAGGGGCGACCTGATAAACGTTTATAAAATTATTAGGGATATGGATAGGATAAACAGTTGGACACTTTTTCCCAGGACAGAATTGAAAATTACAAGGGGGCACAAGTTCAAGGTGAGGGGGGAAAAGGTTCAGTGGAGATGTGCGGGAGAAGTTTTTTTACACAAAGGGTGGTGGTGGCCTGGAATGCACTGCCAAGATGAAAATGAAATGAAAATCGCTTATTGTCACGAGAAGGCTTCAATGAAGTTACTGTGAAAAGCCCCTAGTCGCCACATTCCGGCGCCTGTCCGGGGAGGCTGGTACGGGAATCGAACCGTGCTGCTGGCCTGCTTGGTCTGCTTTAAAAGCCAGTGATTTAGCCTGGTGAGCTGGTTGAGACAGATACGTTAGTGACTTTTAAGACATCTGGATAGGCACATGAACAGATGGGGTATAGAAGAATACAGGTGGTTGGTCTAGATAGGACATGTGATTGGCACAGGCTTGGAGGGCCGAAGGGCCTGTTCCTGTGCTGTATTGTTCTTTGTTCTTTCCCAGACTCGGAGCAGATGGATAGTTTCTCTCCAGTTTGACTGTGCTGATGTGCTGTGAGATCAGATGATCACCTGAATCCAGTCCCACAGTCCAAGCATCTGAACGGTCTCTCATCAGTGTGAACACGTTGATGGTGCATCAGGTCTTGGGAACTTTTATAAAACTTAATACAGTCTGACCATTGGAAAGGTCTCTCGTCAGTGTGAACCTATTGGTGTCTTGTTAGATTGAATGTGTGAGAAAATCCTTTCCCACACTTGGAGCAGGTGAATATCTTTCTCCAGTGTGAACTTGTTGGTGTGTCAGCAGGTGGGATAAACAAGTAAACCCCTTCCCACACTCGGAGCAAGTGAACAGCCTCTCCCCAGTGTGCACTTGCTGGTGTTTAATAAGGTCAGATGATTGCCTGAATCTAGTTGCACATGGCAAGCACCTGAACGATCTCTCATCAGTGTGAACATGTCGATGGGACATCAGTCCCTGGGAACTTTTAAAGCACTTTCCACAATCTGCGCCTTTAAAACATCTCACATCAGTGTGAACCCACTGGTGTGTCAGCAGGTTGGACAGGTGAGCAAATCCCCTCCCACACTTGGAGCAGCTGAACGGTCCCGGTGTGACCTCGCCGGTGTGTCAGCAGATGGGATAAGGTAGCGAATCCCTTCCACACTTAAAGCAGGTGAAGTGTCCAACGTGACTGCCCTGATTAACTTCCAGCTCTGACAGGTAACTGAATCCTTCCACACAGCCCCCAAATATCTTCCTGTTGTGACAGTATTTATGTTTCGACAGGTCAGACAGTCGGCTGACTTCTCTTCCATACACATAACACAGAAATAGTTTCTGCTCACTGTGAACAGTCTTTTCTTCCATGTCCAAAATACAATGATATATTCGGCGACTCTGTCATCTCCTGATGTGATGTTTGGTTTGGATTTCAAGACTGGAGAGTTCTTCTTCTGATAACCTGTGAAATTGTTTTAAAACAGAAAAATGTGAGTGAGAGAAAACCCACAAAACACAAAGGCAGGTTGTGAAATTGAGCTGAATGAATCTGAAAGGGGCAGCGCGGTAGCATGGTGGTTAGCATAAATGCTTCACAGCTCCAGGGTCCCAGGTTCGATTCCCGGCTGGGTCACTGTCTGTGCGGAGTCTGCACGTCCTCCCCGTGTGTGCGTGGGTTTCCTCCGGGTGCTCCGGTTTCCTCCCACAGTCCAAAGATGTGCGGGTTAGGTGGATTGGCTATGCTAAATTGCCCGTAGTGTCCTACAAAGTAAGGTTAAAGGGGGGTGTTCTTGGGTTACGGGCATAGGGTGGATACGTGGGTTTGAGTAGGGTGATCATTGCTCGGCACAACATCGAGGGCCAAAGGGCCTGTTCTGTGCTGTACTGTTCTATGTTCTATGGTCACTTGTGGGGCCGGCTCTGGGAAAAACTGACCATGAAAACCGCTGGATTGTCGCAAAAACCCAACTGGTTCCCCCAATGTCCCGAAAGACATGCTGCTAGGTACTTTGGACATTCTAAATTCTCCCTCTGTGTATCCGAACAGATGCTGGAATGAGGTGACTTGGGGCTTTTTACAGTAACTTCAATGCAGTGTTAATGTAAGCCTACTTATGACAATAAACATTCAGGAAAAAGGAACCTGCAACTGGTCTGGGCCAACACAAGCTCTGGACACTGTGGGAGCAGAGAGAAAGGGAGTGGCAGGGATAAAAGAGAGGGATTTCATATATCGAAAACTCAACCAGAATGTTAATGCCCAAACACTTAATCTCCACACCTAGAAACACCCAGGTAGCAGCTGGATGTGAACAGCATCACATACAACTGCTCAAAGTCACACACCGTCCTGACTTCAATAGAAATAATATACTGCAGCTGCTGGAAATCTGCAATAAAACGAGAACATTCTGGAAATATCCCACAGGCCAAGCAGTACCTGTGGAGAAAGAGTTAACGTTTCAGGATGGACATAATGAATTACAGGGAATAAAAGCGATGCAAAATGTGATGGTCAATATAAACTCAGAAGTGGAATAGAAATGGATACTGGCACAGGGAAAACAATTGCTGACTGTGAAAGATACTGAATAATTGGACAGGCAGCACATGGTCAGGGGTCGGTCAGTGGTGGACACCTCATTTAGACACAGTTGGGAAAAGTAACAGTAAAATACTGAACACAGCTAAATTACACTCATTATTCGAGATATTGGAAGTGAGACAATGACAGAGAGCTGATCAGAGAGGGAAGAGGTGAATCTGTGCAATTGATGAACATGGATTCAGACACACAGTAAAGGAGTCACACCAGCCCCAGAGCTATGAAAACTCTCACAGAGAACAGGGCACAGCACTAAACCTTCTAGATTGTAGAGGAATGGACAAAAATACTTCACATTAGAACAATTTCACTGTTTTCAATTTTAAACTCTCTTGCTGGAGCCTGCAGCCGGAAAGATATCAGAAGCTCTGGAGTCAGAGAAAAATCTCCCAGTTGAGAAAGTACCTGGGGCACAGGGGGTGATGTCACTGCACAGCTGTTGGTGCGTGATGACATCATGGACAGGAAGACAACATCTGGATCTGTACAAACCAGTGATAACCACAGTTTGCAGGATAGGAGTGTTCTTGAGAGGGTGCAAAGGCGATTTACCAGAAGGATTCCACGAATGAGGGGTTATAGTTGCAATGTTAGGTTGGAGAAAATAGGGTTGTTCTCTTCAGATGAAGCACATTGAGGGGAGATTTGGTTGAGGTGCACAAGTTTCTGATAGATTAGATGAGATAAAGAAAAGCTGTTCCCACAAAAGGTTTATGGGACATGGATTTGAGATTTTGCGAAGAGATACAAGGGAATGCGAGGAAGACCTTTTCTTTAAAACAGTGTGTGGTGAGATAACCACTGTAGTTATGTGTACTGCAGTAGGGGGATGTTTGCCTGTACCTGTAATACAGGTTCCTCCGGTAAGCCCCTGCCGGCTAGCCCCGCCCACAGGGAGCTTATGTATAAATGTATGAGAGCTGTTTAGACCCTTAGTCTTCAGTTGCAGATGGAGGGACAACATCGTACAACAATAAAGCCTCTATTGTACTAGTCTCTCGGCTTTGAGTATAATTGTTAGCGCTACACAGTGGTAACAACTCAATACCTAAACTCAAAGGTCGATAACATCCAGGTCCTGATGAATTGGATCTGCTCTTCGTGGTTTTGTTTGACTTTCCCCTCTGTGAATCCTCCGCTTTTAAAAAAGGAGTTTTCAAAATCCATCTGTCTGAGTGCAGGATAGAAATCCCCCCCCCCATTCTCTCCTCCTGCTCCAGGATCAGTAAAGTGAGTTAAAGATAATTTCTCCTGAACAAATCCATTGCTGCATTTCCTTCCTGAAGCCACATTTGTCCACTGGGGCCTGGCACCGGGAGAAAGCGGCAGCTGCCGTTGTGTTGGGTGTTGAGGCGGTGCGGCTAGTTTGTTATTGGGGGTGTTGAGGCCCCCACTGGGTGTGTGTGAAGCCTCCCCTCCCACCCACAGCCCCTAACGCTGCCTCCGCTTATCCGCCTCCTTCCCTCCTGAAGATGAGACAAACAAGCGTCTGATCCTGGACATGAGCCGCACTGCGCATGCTCCACATCACAATGCCCTGGGAGTGATTGACGGCAGGTGCGGACCAATAGGAGGGAGGGGCGGGGCTTGATGACCCACCGAGTGAGGCTGGTCCTCCAACCAATCGGAGTGAGTGAGGGGCGGGTGGAACGGAAGCATGTGTCCTGCGGGCAATGGAGGGAACTTTTATCTGGGATCCACAAAGGGTAAGAGGAATATTATGGAACGCGGGAGCGATGGATCTGGCTGGTGGGTGGAAACGTTTTCTAAACATGTTGTGATAAGTCCCATACCCGGAAAAAACACTTCCTAGGTTCCCCCATTTCACGGAGCGGGGCCGCGTGGGTCCGGTGATCGGTTCGGGATAACGATCGCCATAAGCAAAGCGCATGTGCGGCCGCCATGTTTGTTGGGGGCAACGTTTTCAATGAATGGGAGAAGCTTATTCCACATTGCTCAGAATGGAGATAACCTGGCCAGCAAACTGCATTACCCTTTGTTTTGGGTACTTGACCTCCCATTACCCCGGTTTGCACAGACCCAGATATCTATGATCAGAGTAGTAACAGAGAAGTAAAGAAACAGAAGCAAATTCTGCTCCCTGGGTCCCAATAACTCAACGGATGTCTGACCCCATGTTCGGCTCTGTTCAGTTACTCAAAGATCCACGTTGGAAACTAACAACCCGAGTAGTGGCGCAGTGGTTAGCACTTTTGCCTATGGCATTGAGGACTTGGGTTCGATCCCAGCCCCGGGTCACTATCAGTGGGGAGTTTGCACATTCTCCCCGTGTCTGCGTGTGTCTCACCCCCACAATCCTAAGATGTGCAGGGTAGCTGGGTTGGCCATGCTAAATTGCACCTTTATTGGAAAAAAATAAGTGGTTATTCTAAATTTATTTTAAAAAGACTTGTCTCTTTCCTAATGTTCACAATTAAAGATGTGGGTTTCCCAGGAGAAGGCTGGCATTTCAGGGAACATTAAATTAGTAATGGGCAGAGATACGTCTCATGTTCTTATATGGTACAGATTAGTTATGTTATTCATGGTTCTGTAATAAAGTAAATATATTATTATTTCTCGTCTTATAATATAAGACTGCAGCTACGTTATAGATTTCCAGTCATCTGTTCCCTCAGAGGGTTGTTAGTCTTTGGATTTCTCTTCCAAGGAGACCAGTTGTATCTGGGGGTCATTGACTATATCGAAGCACAAGTTAGACAGATATTTTATTGACAATGAAGTTAAGGATTGTGGGGAACAGGTAGGAAAATAGAGTGAAAGCTGAGGTAAGGAGGGATCTCTTCACTCAAGAATGTGGTGAAGCTTTGGAGTTCTCTACCCCAGAGGTATGTGCAGCCTCGGTCATCAGGTATGTTCAAGAAAGGGCAGCACGGTGGCCTAGTGGTTAGCACAACCGCCTCACGGCGCTGAGGTCCCAGGTTCGATCCCGGCTCTGGGTTACTCTCTGTGTGGAGTTTGCACATTCTCCCCGTGTCTGCGTGGGTTTCGCCCCCACAACCCAAAAATGTGCAGAGTAGGTGTATTGGCCACGCTAAATTGCCCCTTAATAGAAAAAATAATAATTGGGTAATCTAAATTTATTTAAAAAAAGGTATGTTCAAGACAAATATTGACAGGTTTCTAGATATTGAAGATATTGAGGGATATGGGGATCTTGTGGGAAAATGGTGCTGAGGTACATCGGCCAAGGATCTCATTGAATGGTTGAGCAGACTCGGTGGGCCGAATGGCCTACTCTTGCTCCTATTATAATCTGTGTCCTGGTGAGGAAACAGTGAGCTGAGCTTGGATCTGTCAATCATGGGTAGCATGGTGGTTAGCATAAATGCTTCACAGCTCCAGGGTCCCAGGTTCAGTTCCCGGCTGGGTCACTGTCTGTGCGGAGTCTGCAGGTCCTCCCCGTGTGTGCGTGGGTTTCCTCCGGGTGCTCCGGTTTCCTCCCACAGTCCAAAGATGTGCGGGTTAGGTGGATTGGCCATGCTAAATTGCCCGTAGTGTCCTAAAAAGTAAGGTTAAGGGGGAGGTTGTTGGGTTACGGGTATAGGGTGGATGCGTGGGTTTGAGTAGGGTGATCATTGCTTGGTGCAGCATCGAGGGCTGAAGGGCCTGTTCTGTGCTGTACTGTTCTAAAAAAGAAACATGAATCAGCACCTTCAAGAGAATTGGGAGGGTGAATATTAGATGCAGCAGAGTGCGAATGGAGGGAGAGTGTGTGGGATGGAGATCTGCAGCTTTTGAATAACGAAAGAGGAAATAATGTTCCATAGGAACTAGAATTGTCTGCTCTGAATTCCTATCCCATACCAACAATGATGACTTTTGTAAATTGTTTTTAAAGCATCTTGAAAGAGGAGGAATTACAGACAGAAGTCTCAAACATCAAGTCTCGATATGACAAACTCACTCGCTTCCTTCTGATCTGAATATCATCGGCGCGAAGGAGAAATTCTGTCGGCTTCCCAAAGATTATAAACGTGAATGTGACTGGAAAAGCACCAAAGCCCACACACCATACAACCGCATGACAGTGTTACAGAGATCTGACTATGGAAAGAGCTTTGACCAGTTACACAGCCTGAAAAAAACATCACACCATTCAACGTGAGGGCAGACAGTGCACATGTTCTGCGTGTAGAGAAGGCTTCCATTGAATTTCCAAACTGGAGAGACACGAGGAGACCCAAAACATGGAGAAACCGTGGAAATGTGTGGACTCTGGGAAGACATACAGAGTCCCATCTCAGCTGGAGGTTCATCGACGCAGTCAGGCTGGGGAAAGGCCGTTCATCTGCTCTCAGTGTGGACAGGGATTCGCTCGGTTATTCAGCCTGCAGACACATCAGCGAGTCCACACTGGGGAGAAGCCATTCATCTGCTCTCAGTGTGGGAAGGGATTCAGTCATTCATCCACCCTGCAGACACATCAGCGAGTTCACACTGGGGAGAGGCCTTTCACTTGCTCTCAGTGTGGGAAGGGATTCATTGATTCATCCACCCTGCAGAGACATCAGCGAGTTCACAATGAGGAGAGGCCATTCACCTGCTCTCAGTGTGGGAAGGGCTTCACACAGTTATCCAGCCTGCAGGCACACCAACAAGTTCACACTGGGAAGAAGCCATTCATCTGCTCTCAGTGTGGGCAGAGATTCCGTGCTTCATTCACCCTGCGGAGTCATCAGCGTATTCACACTGGGGAGAAGCCATTCACCTGCTCCCAGTGTGAGAAAAGATTCACTCAGTTATCCACGCTGCAGAGACACCAGCGAGTTCACACTGGGGAGAAGCCATTCACCTGCTCCCAGTGTGAGAAAAGATTCACTCAGTTATCCACGCTGCGGAGACATCAGCGAGTTCACACTGGGCAGATGTCGTTCATCTGCTCTCAGTGTGGAAAGGGATTCAGTGATTTTTCCATCCTGGAGAGACACCAGCATGTTCACACTGAGGAGAGGCCAGTCACCTGCTCTCAGTGAGGGAAGGGATTTATTGCCTCATCCACCCTGTGGAAACATCAGCAGATTCACACTCGGGAGAACCATTATCTTGCTCCCTCTGTGGGAAGGGATTCACACAGTTATCCAGTCTGCAGACACACCAGCGAGTTCACACTGGGAGAGGCCATTCACCTACTCTCAGTGTGGGAGGGGATTACATAGAAAATAGAAACAGGAAGAGGCAATTTGGCCCTTCGAACCTGCTCCACCATTCATCATGATCGTGGCTCGTCTCCAACTCAATAGCCTAATCCTGCTTTCCCCTCTGTACCCTTTGATCTCCTTCACCATAAGTGCTATATCTAACTGCTTCTGCTGTGTGGGCAGCACGGTAGCACTGTGGCTTCACAGCGCCAGGGTCTCCGGTTCTATTCCCGGCTGGATCACTGTTCGGAGTCTGCACGTTCTCCCTGTGTCTGCGTGGGTTTCCTCCGGGTGCTCTGGTTTCCCCCCACTCGTCCCAAAAGACGTGCTGTTAGGTCATTTGGACGTTCTAAATTCTCCCTCCGTGTACCCAAACAGTCTCCGGAATGTGGCGACTTGGGGCTTTTCACAGTAACTTCATTGCAATGTAGGCCTACTTGTGACAATAAAGAATATTATTATTCTTGAAAACATACAATGGCGTGGCCTCAACTATTTCAAAGAACAAAGAAGAACAATACAACACAGGAACAGGCCCTTCGGCCCTCCAAGCCTGTACCGGTCATGATACCAACCTTTGCCAAAACACTCAGCACTTCCTTGTGCCGTATCCCTCTATACCCATCCTATCCATGTATTTGTCAAGATGCCTTTTGAACGCCGTTAATGTATCTGCTTCCACAACCTCCCTTGGCAATGCGTTCCAGGCACTCAGCACCCTCTGTGTAAAAAAAAAACCTGCCTCGCACATATCCTCTAAACTTTGCCCCACGGACCTTAAATCTATGCACCCTGAAGATTGACCCCTCCAAGGTGGGAAAGAATGCCTGCCCCTCCACTTTATCCATGCCACTCATAGTCTAGTGGACCTCTACTAGGTCATCCCTCAACCTCCGTCTTTGTAATGAAAACAGTCCGAGTCGATTCAACCTCTCCACATAGCTAACACCTTCCAGACCAGGCAACATCCTAGTAAACCTCCTCTTCACCATCTCCAAAGCCTCCACATCCTTCTGGTAGTGTGGCGACCAGAATTGTGCGCAATAATCCAAGTATGGCCTTAACAATGTTCTATAGAACTGTAGCATGACTTGCCAGTTTTTATACTTGATGCCTCGTCCAAGGAAAGCGAGCATTCCGTATGCTAGTGTTGCCACCTTCAAAGATCTGTGAACGTGCACGCCCAGATCTCTCTGATTTTCTATATTCCTAAGAGTTTTACCATTTACGATATATTTCCCCTCTATGTTAGACCTACCAAAATGCATTACCTCACATTTGTCCGGATTAAACTCCATTTGCCATTTCTCTGCCCAAGTCTCCGCCCTATCTATATCCTGCTGTATCTTCTGACGATCCTCAACACTATCTGCCATGACACCAACCTGGTGTTAATGTAAACCTACTTGTGATAAGAATAAAGATTATTATTATTAACCAGCACTGCCACTCCACTGCCTTTTCCTTTTTGTCTGTCCTGCCAAAACGCTGAATATATTCAGTTCCCATCCCTGGTCATGTCTCCATAATCCTGATTATCTCACACCTAGAACATAGAACAGTACAGCACAGAACAGGCCCTTCGGCCCTCAATGTTGTGCCGAGCCATGATCACCCTACTCAAACCCATGTATCCACCCTATACCCGTAACCCAACAACCCCCCCCTTAACCTTACTTTTATTAGGACACTACGGGCAATTTAGCATGGCCAATCCACCTAACCCGCACATCTTTGGACTGTGGGAGGAAACCGGAGCACCCGGAGGAAACCCACGCACACAGGGGGAGGACGTGCAGACTCCACACAGACAGTGACCCAGCCGGGAATCGAACCTGGGACCCTGGAGCTGTGAAGCATTTATGCTAACCACCATGCTACCCTGCTGCCCCCTGGGAGTTCATACTGGGAGGCCGTTCACCAACTGTCAACGTGCGAAGGGATTTTACATAAGAACGTAAGAACTAGGAGCAGGAGTCGGCCATCTGGCCCCTCGAGCCTGCTCCGTCATTCAATGAGATCATGGCTGATCTTTTGTGGACTCAGCTCCACTTTCCGGCCTGAACACCATAACCCTTAATCCCTTTATTCTTCAAAAAACTATCTATCTTTACCTTAAAAACATGTAATGAAGGAGCCTCAACTGCTTCACTGGGCAAGGAATTCCATAGATTCACAACCCTTTGGGTGAAGAAGTTCCTCCTAAACTCAGTCCTAAATCTACTTCCCCTTATTTTGAGGCTATGTCCCCTAGTTCTGCTGTCACCTGCCAGTGGAAACAACCTGCCCGCATCTATCCTATCTATTCCCTTCATAATTTTAAATGTTTCTATAAGATCCCCCCACATCCTTCTAAATTCTAACGAGTACAGTCCCAGTCTACTCAACCTCTCCTCATAATCCAACCCCTTCAGCTCTGGGATTAACCTAGTGAATCTCCTCTGCACACCCTCCAGTGCCAGTATGTCCTTTCTCAAGTAAGGAGACCAAAACTGAACACAATACTCCAGGTATGGCCTCACTAACACCTTATACAATTGCAACATAACCTCCCTAGTCTTAAACTCCATCCCTCGAGCAATGAAGGACAAAATTCCATTTGCCTTCTTAATCACCTGCTGCACCTGTAAACCAACTTCTGCGACTCATGCACTAGCACACCCAGGTCTCTCTGTACAGCAGCATGCTTTAATATTTTATCATTTAAATAATAATCCCGTTTGCTGTTATTCCTACCAAAATGGATGACCTCACATTTGTCTACATTGTATTCCATCTGCCAGACCCTAGCCCATTCACTTAACCTATCCAAATCCCTCTGCAGACTTCCAGTATCCTCTGCACTTTTCGCTTTACCACTCATCTTCGTGTCATCTGCAAACTTGGACACATTGCCCTTGGTCCCCAACTCCAAATCATCTATGTAAATTGTGACAATTGTGGGCCCAACACGGATCCCTGAGGGACACCACTAGCTACTGATTGCCAACCAGAGAAACACTCATTAGTCCCCACTCTTTGCTTTCTATTAATTAACCAATCCTCTATCCATGCTACTACTTTACCCTTAATGCCATGCATCTTTATCTTATGCAGCAACCTTTTGTGTGGCACCTTGTCAAAGGCTTTCTGGAAATCCAGATATACCACATCCATTGGCTCCCCGTTATCTACTGCACTGGTAATGTCCTCAAAAAATTCCACTAAATTAGTTAGGCATGACCTGCCCTTTATGAACCCATGCTGCTTCTGCCCAATGGGACAATTTCTGTCCAGATGCCTCGCTATTTCTTCCTTGATGATAGATTCCAGCATCTTCCCTACTACCGAAGTTATGCTCACTGGCCTATAATTACCCGCTCTCTGCCTACCTCCTTTTTTAAACAGTGGTGTCATGTTTGCTAATTTCCAATCCACCGGAACCACCCCAGCGTCTAGTGAATTTTGGTAAATTATCACTAGTGCATTTGCAATTTCCCTAGCCATCTCTTTTAGCACTCTGGGATGCATTCCATCAGGGCCAGGAGACTTGTCTACCTTTAGCCCCATTAGCTTGTCCATCACTACCTCCTTAGTGATAACAATCCTCTCAAGGTCATCACCTGTCATAACCTCATTTCTATCAGTCACTGGCATGTTATTTGTGTCTTCCACTGTGAAGACCGACCCAAAAAACCTGTTCAGTTCCTCAGCCATTTCCTCATCTCCCATTATTAAAACTCCCTTCTCATCCTCTAAAGGACCAATATTTACCTTAGCCACTCTTTTTTGCTTTATATATTTGTAAAAACTTATGGAGGAGGGGTTCTGGTGTGAGGTGCTCCGTAGAGTGAATGCCTCCACCTCGTGCGCGAGGTTGGGGCTGATAAAGCACACCTCACGAGGATGAGCCGATTCTTTGAGGGAGTAGAAGATGTGTGTGAACGTTGCAGGGGTGGGGGGAGGTGGTGCTAATCATGTTCATATGTTTTGGTCCTGTCCAAATCTAGAGGATTACTGGAAGGAGGTTTTTAGGGTAATTTCTAAAGTGGTGCACGGGAGGCCATATTCAGGGTGTTGGTCCAGCCAGGGTTGGAAACGGGAACGGAGACAGATGTTGTAGCCTTCGCTTCGTTGATCGCCCGAAGGCGGATTCTGATGGGTTGGAGAGCAGCCTCTCCACCCTGTGCCCTGGTGTGGCGGAGGGACCTGCTGGAATTCTTGACTCTTGAGAAGGTTAAGTTTGAACTGTGGGGAAGGATAGAACGGTTCTACAATTCATGATCATTATTCATTATGCACTTTCAAGAACTGGATAACATCGAACATTAGTTGGGGGGGTGAGAGGGTTGGGGGAAAGGGGGGGATAGGTGTTAATGGGAGCTATGGATGATTCCTGATTCCTTTTTGCCATTTGTTTTTGAGAACATGTGGGTGAATGTTTTGGGTTTGGTGGGAGGATGGGATCATTGTTATTGATACGGGGAGTGACATATTTGTTACTGAATGTTGTTTATTGTTGGTGGGTGTAGATTTGGGAGAAAATGTGAGAAAGGAGGAGAATAAAGAAATAATTTTTAAAATAAAATTCCTAGGTGTGCACATCACCAACAATCTATCCTGGTCCACCCACGCCGACACTACGACCAAGATAGCACACCAGCGCCTAAACTTCCTCAGGAAACTAAGTAAATTCGGCATCGCCACATTGACTCTAACCAATTTTTACAAATGCATCATAGAAAGCATCATTAGAGGGGCTGGTTTAGCACAGAGCTAAATAGCTGGCTTTTAAAGCAGACCAAGGCAGTCACAGATTTCCCCAAAAATGGGACCAAGCTAATATGTGATTTTACATTGGTTTATTAAGAAACAAAGGTTTAAAAATGATGCATAATGGACGCAAAAATCGTACATCCTATGACAGGTGAGAATAGTTTACCAGTCCCAGAGGACAAGCTGATGATGCAGAATGAGTACTGGTCTCCATTACTATTGGCTGCCGTCTCCTCTGAATGGTCCACTGGTGTGAGCCAAAGTGTGGGTGTTGGGTGAAGCCAGTATGGATCATTTTCGAAATCTCTTCCTGTTTTAACCTTTACACAATTAACCTTTGCACCTTCACAGATGGATCATAAGATCCAATTATATCAGGGTTAAATATTTCAATTTCAGAGCCCATGTTAGAGACACATCTGGGCAGAAAGAACTGGTCTGTCTTGTGCTTGTCACCCAGCAAGCTGCTGTGGAAGATTTCTTCATAAGTGAGAAAAGTGGTGGCGCAGTTAGCACTATGATGCATTAGCACTGCTGCCTCACACCGCCGAGGACCCGGGTTCGATCCCAGCCCCGGGTCTCTGTGTGGCGTTTCACCTCATCCCAGCTATTCACAATATATATTAATGATTTGGATGAGGGAATAAATGTAATATCTCAAAATTTGCAATGACACAAAGCTGGGTGGGAGGGTGAGCTGTGGGGTGGATGCAGAGGTGCTTCAATATGATTTGGACAAGTTGAGTGGGAAAATGCATGGCAGATGCAGAATAATGTGGACAAATGCGAGGTTGTCCACTTTGGTAGCAAAAACAGGAAGGCAGATTATTATCTGAATGACTATAAATGAAGAGAGGGGAATGTGCAATGAGACCTGGGTATCCTCGTACACCAGTCACTGAAGGTAAGCATGGAGGTACAGCAGGCGGTAAAGAAGAAAATTGGTGACTTCCGGTGGCGTGGGCGCGCAGGGCGGCTTCAGCGCAAAGAGCTCCCGCCGGTGGCTGCGAGTCGCGGCGTTTTCAGGCAAATCCTAGAGTTTTAATGCACCCCCCCCCCCCCCCCCCCCGGACTACCGTTGGCCTTTGGGGCCGTCGGGAGCAGCCAGCGGGGCCAGTTTAAAAACCGGTGAAGAACCCCACGCGGGTGTCGGGCGGCGGGGCCTGAGGCGCTGGGCCCAGCGCGGTGTCGGGGCCAGAGCAGCGGGGGCGGAGCTACGAGGGGGCCGAGGCGATAGGCCTGAGTCCAGGGCACCATGAAAGTGGGGTGTCCCACGTCGGATGGCTCCCATCTAGGAGGAAGAAAGAGGCTGAAACCTGGTCCCAGGGGAGCTCTGGATAAATGCAGAGGAGAAAGAAAAAAAGTTGAAAGATTTAAAGAAACGTGAAGAAGTTTTTTTTCTCTCCCCCGCCCTTTTTTTAAAAAAGAATAATTCAGATTGATGAAGGACAGAAGGAGAGAGAGAAGAGAAAGACAGTAAAAGACAATAAGCCGCTAAAGGATGCAAAAAGCAGCGTCGAAGAAAGGAGGAAATGCGGGGTCGCCGCCGCTAAAGGAGAAGACGAATATGGCGGAAGCCGAACTGCAAAGCGGGGCCGCACTACTTACGCTGGAGAAGATGACCGAGATGATGGCGGTGGAGCTGGAAAAACAGTTTGCGAGGCACATGGAGGCCTTGAGAAAGGAGATGGCAGTTGTATTGAAGTCATTGGTGGAGGAGGCAATCGCCCCGATGAAGGTGGCGGTGGCAAAGGCATTGGCCGAGGTGAGAGAGCAGGGCGAGAAGATGAAGGAAGTGGAGGAAGCCGTGCCACGGCACAGCGCCAGGTCACCTCGATGGGAGATGAGTTGCGGAGGGTTGTGGAGATTAATAGAGGACTCCGAGCAAAGCTGGAAGACATGGAAAACCGCTCAAGGCGGCATAATTTGAGAATTGTGGGCTTGCCCGAAGGGACAGAGGGCCCAAGGCCAACACAATGCTTCGCTAAGAAGTTGGCGGAGCTGATGGGGGAGGGTGAGAACCCCTCCCGGTACGTGCTAGACCGCGCTCATCGGTCATTAAGGCCGAAGCCCAAAGTGAACGAGC